>NC_092010.1:38327050-38563162 GCF_044704955.1 Pristiophorus japonicus
AGTGTGAGTACTGATAGAGGAACCAGGGTTACAAGGGTGAGTACTGATAAAGAGAGGGACCCAGAGTTACAAGGGTGAGTACTAATTGAGAGAGGGAGCCAAGGTCACAAGGGTGAGTACTAATAGAGAGAGGGAGCCAGGGTTACAAGGGTGAGTACTAATAGAGAGAGGGACCCAGGGTTACACGGGTGAGTACTGATCGAGAGAGGGACCCAGTGTTACAGGCGTGAGTACTGCTATAGGACCCAGGGTTACAAGAGTGAGTAATGATAGGGAGAGGGACCCAGGGTTACAAGGGTGAGTACTCATAGATAGAGGGTCCCAGGGTTACAAGGGTGAGTACTAATTGAGAGAGGGAGCCAGGGTCACAAGGGTGAGTAGTAATAGAGAGAGGGAGCCAGGGTTACAAGGGTGAGTACTAATAGGGAGAGGGACCCAGGGTTACACGGGTGAGTACTGATCGAGAGAGGGACCCGGTGTTACAGGCGTGAGTACTGCTATAGGACCCAGGGTTACAGAGGTGAATACTTATCGAAGACCCAGGATTAATGGGGTGAGTACTATTAGAGACAGGGTCCCAGGGTTACAAGGGTGAGTGCTAATAGAGAGAGGGACCCATGGTTACAGGGGTGAGTACTGATAGAGGATCAATGGTTACAGGGGTGAGTACTGATAGAGGATCCAGGTTACAGGGGTGAGTACTAATAGAGACGGGCCCAGGGTTACTGGGGTGAGTACTAATAGAGAGTGTGTCCCAGGGTTACAACGGTGATTACTAATAGATAGAGGGACCTAGGTTTACAAGGGTGAGTACCAATAAAGAGAGGGACCCAGGGTTACAAGGGTGAGTACTAATAGAGAGAGGGACCCAGGGTTACATGGGTGAGTACTGATCGAGAGAGGGACCCGGTGTTATAGGCGTGAGTACTGCTATAGGACCCAGGGTTACAGAGGTGAATACTTATAGAAGACCCAGGATTACTGGGGTGAGTACTAATAGAGAAAGGGTCCCAGGGTTACAAGGGTGAGTACTAATTGAGAGAGGGACCTAGGGTTACAAGGGTGAGTACTAATAGAGAGAGGGACACAGGGTTACAGGGGTGAGTCGTGATAGAGAGAGGGGACCCAATTTAACAAGTGTGTGTACCTATCAAGGACCCAGGGTCTCAAGGGTGCGTACTGATAGAGATACGGTCCCAGGGTTACAAGGGTGAGTACTGCTATAGGACCGCGGGTTACAGGGGTGAGTACTGATAGAGAGAGGGAACCAGCGTTACAGGGGTGAGTACTGATAGAGAGAGGGACCCAGCGTTACAGGGGTGAGTACTGATAGAGAGAGGGACCCAGCGTTACAGGGGTGAGTACTGATAGAGAGAGGGACCCAGCGTTACAGGGGTGAGTACTGATAGAGAGAGGGACCCAGTGTTACAGGGGTGAGTACTGATAGAGAGAGGGACCAAGGGTTACAGGGGTGAGTACTGATAGCGAGAGAGAGATGTAGAGTTACAGGGGTGAGTACTGATAGAGGACCCAGGGTTACAGGGGTGAGTACTAATAGAGGACCCAGGGTTACAGGGGTGGCTACTGATAGACAGAAGGACCCAGGGTTACAAGGATGAGTACCAATGGAGAGGGACCGAGGGTTACATGCGTGAGTAATTATCATCATAGGCCGTAACTCGAAATCGAGGAAGACTTGCTTCCGCTCTAAAAGTGATTTCTCAGGTGACTGTACAGTCCCATACGGGAATTATAATCTCTGTCACAGGTGGGACAGTCGTTGAGGGAAGGGGAGGGTGGGACAGGTTTGCCGCATGCTCCTTCCGCTACCTGTGCTTGATTTCTGCATGCTCTCAGCGATGAGACTCGAGGTGCTCAGCGCCCTCCCGGATGCACTTCCTCCACTTAGGGCGGTCTTTGGCCAGGGACACCCAGGTGTCGGTGGGGATGTTGCACTTTATCAGGGAGGCTTTGAGGGTCCTTGAAACATTTCCTCTGCCCACCTTGGGCTCGCTTGCCATGTAGGAGTTCCCAGTAGAGTGCTTGCTTTGGGAGTCTTGTGTCAGGCATGCGAACAATGTGGCCTGCCCAGCGGAGCTGGTCGAGTGTGGTCAGTGCTTCGATGCTGGGGATGTTGATCTGGTCGAGGACACTAACGTTGGTGCGTCTGTCCTCCCAGGGGATTTGCAGGTTCTTGCGGCGACATCGTTGGTGGTATTTCTACAGCGATTTGAGGTGTCTATTGTATATGGTCCATGTCTCTGAGCCATACAGGAGGGCGTGTATCACTGCAGCCCTGTAGACCATGAGCTTGGTGGCAGATTTGAGGGCCTGAACTTCGAACACTCTTCCTCAGGCGGCCGAAGGCTGCGCTGACACACTGGAGGCGGTGTTGAACCTCGTCATCGATGTCTGCCCTTGCTGATAATAGGCTCCCGAGGTATGGAAAGTGGTCCACGTTGTCCAGGGCCTCGCCGTGGATCTTGATGACTCGAGGGCAGTGCTGTGTGGCAGGGTCAGGTTGGTGGCGGACCTTTGCCTTACGGGTGTTTAGTGTAAGGCCCATGCTTTCGTATGCCTCCGTGAAGATGTTGACTATGACTTGGAGTTCAGTCTCTGAATGTGCGCAGACGCAAGCGTCGTCTGCGTACTGTAGCTCGACGACAGAGGATGGGACGACCTTGGATCTGGCCTGGAGACGACGAAGGTTGAACAGGTTGCCACTGGTTCTGTAGTTTAGTTCTACTCCAGCAGGGAGCTTGTTGAGAGTGAGATGGAGCATTGCAGCGAGGAAGATCGAGAAGACGGTTGGCACGATGACGCAGCCCTGCTTGACCCCGGTCCGGACGTGGATTGGGTCTGTGATGGATCCGTTGGTCAGGATGGTGACAAACTTTTGGGGACAGCCGAAACAGAGGAGGACGCTCCACAGTCCCTCGCGGTTGACAATGTCAAAGGCCTTTAAGATCAAAGAAGGCCATGTACAAGGGTTGGTGCTGTTCCCTGCATTTCTCTTGCAGTTGTCGTGCCGTAAAAATCATGTCCGTTGTATCCCGTAGTGGATGGAATCCGCACTGTGACTCCAGGAGGAGCTCCTCAGCCACAGGGAGAAGGCGGTTGAGGAGGATTCTAGCGATGACCTTCCAAGTGGCTGGTAACAGGGAAATTCCTCTGTTGTTGCCGCAATCAGACTTGTCCCCCTTTTTTAAAGATGGTCACGATTACTGCATCTCTGAGATCTCCCAGCATGCTCTCCTCCTTCTAGATGACAGAGATGAGATCATGCAATCGTGTCAACAGTGCCTCTGCGCCATACTTTAGTGCCTCAGCGGGGATTCCATCCGCTCCCGTTGCTTTGTTGTTCTTGAGCTGGCGAATGGCCTTTTCTACCTCGTGCAGGGATGGGGTTTTGCTGAGATGGTGGCGGGCAGCATGCTGCGGGATGGAGTCGAGAACACTCGAGTCAAAGGCAGAGTCTCGGTTAAGGAGAGCTTCGAAGTGCTCCTTCCAGTGGGTCCTGACTGCCTCAGTGTCCTTGATGAGTGTTACCCGTTCTTGGCCAGCAGTGGGGTGAGGCCTTGGGTGCTTGGTTCGTAGGTGGCCTTGACTGCGGTGAAGAATCCTCGCACATCATGGCTGTCAGCCAGCTACTGTATCTCCTGTGCTTTCTCCACCCACCATCTATTCTTTATGTAAAGTCCTGTCCCCTCCGTACAGATTCACACGAGGCATGTAGTGAAGTCAAGGTCACTCTGGACCTGCATCTTTATTTCACAGCTCTGGAATGCTGCACTTGCCTGAGACCTGTCCTTATATACCTGTCTCTTGCAAGTGCACCCCTGGTGGTAAGGTATGCTGGTGGTTACAGGTCATATCTTATTACAGTCATGTATAGCATGTTAGGATACAGTTATATATAATAATGTAAGATACATGACATCACCCTCCCCCAAGGTCTTATTGTCTTTATAGGTTCAGTCTCTCAGGTGGTCTATGCTCTCGTGTGGAGCGTCTGAGTTGTGGTTCAATTGTTTGCCTTGGTGTCTGTTTTTCTTTGGGTGTGGTTGCTGGTATCTCGCCTGTGCTGTCTGTTTCGATTGGTGTGATTGTTGTTGACTCGCCTGGGCTGTCTGTTGGGATTGCCCTTTCCTCAGGTTGTTCCCTCTGTCTGTCCACCAGGTGTGGTGCGAGTTCCACTTTGTAGTCTGCCTCTGGTTCCGCAGTGTTGTTGGTAAATCTGCTTTTGACTTGGCCTACATGCCTCCGGCATGTTTTGCCATTGTCCATTTGTACTACCAGTAGCCTATTTCCTTCCTTGCCCGTTACTGTCCCTGCAAGCCATTTGGGACCCCTGCCATGGTTTAGTACAAACACTTTGTCCCCTATCTCATTCCATCTCCCCCTCAAATTTCTGTCATGGTACTCAGTCAGCTTATGGCGCTTTGCCTCAACGATTTCATGCATGTCTGGGAGGATTAATGAGAGCCTTGTTTTTAAAGTCCTTTTCATCAACAGTTGCGCGGGGGGGATCCCAGTCAGTGAGTGCGGATGAGATCTGTATGCCAGCAGCAGTCGCGACAGGCGACCCTGCAGCGTGGGACCTTGGATTTTAAGCATGCCTTGTTTAATGATTTGCACTGCTCTCTCCGCCTGGCCGTTGGAGGCCGGCTTGAACGGTGTCGTCTTGACGTGATTTATGCCGTGGTCAATTATAAAGTCTTGGAATTCTGCGCTGGTGAAGCACGGACCATTGTCACTGACCAATATGTTAGGGATTCCATGCGTTGCAAACATGGTTGCGAGGCTCTCCACAGTGGTGGAGGTTATGCTCGAGTTTAAAATGGTGCATTTGATCCATTTTGAAAATGCATCTACAACTACGAGGAACATTTTGCCCATGAATGGGCCCGCATAGTCTATGTGCACCCGCGACCACGGTTTGGTAGGCCAGGGCCAGGGGCTCAGTGGAGCCTCCCTGGGGGCATTGCTGAGTTGGGCACAAATGGTGCACCTTCAAGTCCGCGTCAATACCAGGCCACCAGACGTGGGATCTGGCTATGGCCTTCATGAGAATGATCCCCGGGTGCTCGTGGTGGAGCTCCCGGACAAATGCCTCTCTGCCTCGCAGAGGCATGACTACTCGGCTGCCCCACATCAGGCAGTCTGCTTGTAGTGATATCTCATGCATGCGCCTGTGAAAGGGTTTTAATTCCTCGGGGCAGGCATCGCGAGCCTCTGCCCAGTCACCGGTTAGGACACATCTTTTTACTAAGGATAACGTGGGGTCGCTGGCCGTCCAGGCTCTGATTTGGCGAGCCGTCATGGGCGAACCTGTGGACTCAAAGGCATTGATTGCCATGACTATCTCACAGTCCTGTTCGTCAGACCCTTCCGTGGTCGCCAGGGATAGCCTGCTGAGCACGTCGGCACAGTTGTCTGTGCCTGGTCTGTGCCTTATGGTATAGTCGTAGGACGCCAGCATGAGTGCCCACCGTTGAATTCGCGCCGAGGCGTTGATGTTTATTGCCTTGCTCTCGGATAGGAGGGACGTGAGGGGCTTGTGGTCGGTTTCTAATGCAAACTTAGCCCCGAAAAGGTATTGGTGCATCTTTTTGACACCGTACACGCACGCGAGCGCCTCCTTCTCTACCATTCCGTACCCACGCTCCGCCCGCGAAAGTGACCTGGAGGCATAAGCTATGGGTTGTAATTTGCCAGAACTATTGACGTGTTGCAAAAACACACCCGACCCCATACGCTGACACATCGCATGTGAGAACTAGCTTTTTACCTGGGTCAAAGAAAGTCAAAACACTGTTGGATGGAACACAGAAGTTGCGTGCCTTATTGAAGGCGCGTTCCTGGGCGTCCCCCCAAAACCAATCGCACCCCTTCCTGAGTAGCACGTGGAGAGACTCTAGCAGCGTGCTTAAGTTCTGCATAAAGTTCCCAAAGTAATTGAGTAGCCCGAGAAAGGCGCGCAGTTCTGAGACATTCCGGGGCCCGGGTGCCAGGCGAATTGCTTATGTTTTGGACTCTGTTGGGCGGATTCCATCAATTCTGCCCAAAAATTCAACCTCGGGTGCGAGAAACAGGCACTTGGATTTCTTGACTCGTAGGCCTACCCGATCCAACCGCTTTAGTACTTCCTCCAAATTACGGAGATGGGAGTCGGTGTCCCTGCCTGTGATAAGTATGTCGTCTTGAAATACAACCGTCCCCGGGATGGACTTGAGCAGACTCTCCATGTTGCGCTGGAATATGGCAGCTGCCGACCTGATGCCGAATGGGCATCGATTGTACATGAAAAAGCGTCGATATGTGTTGATGGTGGTGAGTAGCTTGGATTCCTCGGTCAATTCTTGCGTCATATACGCAGATGTGAGGTCTAATTTTGAGAAAAGTTTACCTCCAGCCAATGTGGCAAATAAGTCCTCCGCTCTGGGCAGCGGGTACTGGTCCTGTAGGGAGACTCTGTTTATGGTAGATTTGTAGTCCCCATAGATTCATAAGGATCCATCAGGCTTCATGACTGGGACGATGGGACTTGCCCAGTCGCTAAATTCCACAGGTGATATAATGCCTTCCCGCAGAAGCCTGTCTAGTTCGTGTTCAATCTTTTCCCTCATCACATAGGGTACAGCTCTGGCCTTGTGATGGACCGGTCTAGCATCCTGTGTGATGTAGATTTTGACTTTGGCCCCTTTGAAAGTGCCCACACCTGGCTGAAAGAGATGTTCAAATCGCTTTATAACTGTTGAGCAGGAGGTCGGTTCCTCTAATGACATGGCATGGACATCATCCCATTTCCAGTTTAGTTTTGCCAGCCAGCTTCTCCCCAGCAGTGCTGGGGGGTCTCCGGGGACAATCCACAGGGGAAGTCGGTTCACTGTCCCTTTGTGTGTGACAGAGAGCATGGCGCTGCCGAGGACTGGTACGATTTCTTTGGTATAGGTCCTTAGTTTGGTGTCGACCCTTGTGAGTTTTGGTCTGTCTCAGTTGTTCAAATTGTTGAGCGCCCATGAGAGATTGACTCGCTCCCGTATCCAGCTCCATGTTGACAGATATCCCGTTGAGTAGGACCCTCATCATTATAGGAGGCGTCCTGTTGTAGGAGCAGCGGCTATTGATCGTGTTGACCCGCTGTACATCGGTGTCCCGGGTACTGTCCCCACCATCTTCTGGTTCGCTTTCCGACCCATTCGATTCGTATACGAGCCGAGCTGCCGTTTTTTTGCACATGCGAGCCAAATGCCCTGTATATTCACAGCCTGCTGAAATCGACATCCCCTTGACGAGTGCCCACCCCCACACCTCCAGCACAGACCTGTTCCATTGTTCAAAGTGTTCCCAAAGAATGAGCTGCGTCTGGCTGATCTCTCTTGAGCTTCTCTCAGTTTGTAGTTGATTGCTCGCATTGTGGGTTGATGAGGTGTGAACGGCTATTCCTGTGGCCCTTGATGGCTTCTGCCTGCTGTCGAGAGCCTGTTCTCCCAGTTTTGTCTGTGTGTGGGGCTAGCAGCTTGTTTAGTGCTGTGAACTTCTTGTTCCGATATTTCGTTAGTTGTCGTACCTGCATTGTAAATCAACCTCGTTCCTTCTTCCCCTACCAAGTATGTCTGTGCAACCAGTGCTGCTGCCTCTAAGGTCAGATTCTTGGTCTCTATGAGCTTTCGGAATATGCCTGCATGGTCTATTCCTTCAATGAAAAAGTCTCTGAGCATTTCTCTCCTCAGTTCATCGGAGAACTCACATAAACTAGCCAACCTCCGAAGTTCCGCCACGAAGTCGGGTATGCTCTGGCCCACACAGCGTCTGTAGTTGTAGAACCTGTGTCAGGCCATGTGTAGGCTGCTCGCTGGCTTCAGGTGATCTCTTACCAGTGTGCTCAATTCTTCAAACGACTTGCTTGCTGGTTTTTCGGGTGCCAACAGATCCTTCATTAAAGCGTATGTTTTCGAGCCACAGCTGGTCAAGAAATGGGATCTTCTCTTGTCTGCCTTATCGTCGCCTAACCAGTCTTTGGTTACAAAGCTTTGCTGGAGCCTTTCTATAAAGTCCTCCCAATTGTCTCCCGCATTGTACTTTTCATCTGATCCATTGTTCGCCATTCTGTGGATTCTGTGATCCCGTAACTCGTCGCCACTGTAAAGTCCTGTCCCCTCAGTACAGATTCACACGAGACATGTAGTGAAGTCAAGGTCACTCTGGACCTGCACCTTTATTTCACAGCTCTGGAATGCTGCACTTGCCTGAGACCTGACCTTATATACCTGTCTCTTGCAAGTGCATCCCTGGTGGTAAGGTATGCTGGTGGTTACAGGTCATATCTTATTACAGTCATGTATAGCATGTTAGGATACAGTTATATATAATAATGTAAGATACATGACACTTTAGGTCGCGGGTTTTTTGCAGGACCTCGGCTTGAAGCTGTCTGTAAAGCTGCTTTGCTGCTCCCGAGTTGGGTTGTTTAAGTTTCAGAACTGCCCTGCGCTTGCGATTTATTAGCTCATGGATCTCCTGGTCATTCTCATCAAACCAGTCCTGGTGTTTCCTGGTTGAGTGACCGAGCAACTCTTCGCAGGCACTGGTTATGGAGGCCTGGAGGACAGACCAAGCGCTGTGGACATTCTGTGTCTCAGGGTCATCAAGGGTCGCCAGGTTAGCAGTGAGGCGCTGGCTGTATAGGACTCTCTTAGCTGGGTCTTTGAGTGCCCCGGCATTGACTTTGTTGCGACACTGCTTCTGCTGCCGTCGCCACTTTGGGGCTATGTTGGTGTTGATGATGGAACGGATTAGGCGGTGGTCCGTCCAGCAGTCGTCGGCTCCTGTCATGGCGCGAGTAATGCGCACATCCTTGCGATCCCTGGCCCAAACGATGACATAGTCGAGCAGGTGCCAACATTTGGAGCGAGGGTGTTGCCACGATGCCTTGTACTTGTCCCTCTGTTGGAACAAGGTGTTACTGACGACATGGTCGTGCTCGAGGCATTTTGTCAGGAGCAGGGTACCGCTGGAATTGGTTTTCCCAACCCCCTCTCTGCCGATCACGCCTCCCCAGAGGGCTGTGTCCTTGCCGACCCTGGCGTTGAAGTCGCCGAGGAGATTACTGATAGAGGACCCAGTGTTACAAGGGTGAGTACTGATAGTGAGAGACCCAGGGTTACAGGGGTGAGTACTGATAGAGAACCCAGTGTTACAGGGGTGAGTACGGATAGAGGGAGGGACCCAGGGTTACAAGAGTGAGTACTGATAGAGGGAGGGACCCAGGGTTACAGGGGTGAGTACTGATAGAGAGAGACCCATGGTTACAGGGGTGAGTACTGATAGAGGACCCAGGGTTACAGGGGCGAGTACTGATAGAGAGAGGGACCCAGGGTTACAGGGGTGAGTGCTGATAGAGAGAGGGACCCAGGGTTATAGGGGTGAGTACTGATAGAGGACCCAGGGTTACAGGGGTGAGTACTGATAGAGGGAGGGACCCAGGGTTACAGGGGTGAGTACTGATAGAGAGAGGGACCCAGGGTTACAGGGGTGAGTACTGATGGAGGACCCAGGGTTACAGGGGTGAGTACTGATCATCATAGGCAGTCCCTCAAAATCGTGGAAGACTTGCTCCACTCTAAAAGTGAGTTCTCAGGTGACTGAACAGTCCAATACGAGAACCACAGTCCCTGTCACAGGTGGGACAGATAATCGTTGAGGGAAGGGGAGGGTGGGACTGGTTTGCCGCACGCTCCTTCCGCTGACTGCACTTGATTTCTGCATGCTCTCGGCGATGAGACTCGAGGTGCTCAGCGTCCTCCAGGATGCACTTCCTCCACTTAGGGCGGTCTTTGGCCAGGGACTCCCAGGTGTCGGTGGAGATGTTGCATTTTATCAAGGCGGCTTTGAGGGTGTCCTTGAAACGTTTCCTCTGCCCACCTGGGGCTTGCTTGCTTGGAGTTACGAGTAGAGCGCTTGCTCTTTGGAGTCTCGTGTCGGGCATGCGGACAATGTGGCCTGCCCAGCTGAGCTGGTCGAGTGTGGTCAGTGCTTCGATGCTGGCGATGTTGGCCTGAGCGAGGATGCTAATGTTGGTGCATCTGTCCTCCCAGGAGATTTGCAGGTTTTGCGGAGAAATCGTTGATGGTATTTCTCCAGCCATTTGAGGTGTCTACTGTATATGGTCCATGTCTCTGAGCCAAACAGTGGGGCGGGTATCACTACAGCCCTGTCGACCATGAGCTCGATGGCAGATTTGAGGGCCTGATCTTCGAACACTCTTTTCCTCATTCTGTGCTGGCGCACTGGAGGCGGTGTTGAAACTCGTCGGCAATATCTGCCCTTGCTGATAATAGGCTCCCGAGGTATGGGAAATGGTCCATGTTGTCCAGAGCAGTGCCGTGGATCTTGATGACTGGGGAGCAGTGCTGTGTGGCAGGGTCAAGTTGGTGGCGGACCTTTGTCTTACGGATGTTTAGTGTAAGGCCCATGCTTTCGTCCGCCTCCGTGAAGATGTTGACTATGACTTGGAGTTCAGTCTCTGAATGTGCGCAGACGCAAGCGTCGTCCACGTACTGTAGCTCGACGACAGAGGATGGGACGACCTTGGATCTGGCCTGGAGACGACGAAGGTTGAGCAGGTTCCCACTGGTTCTGTAGTTTAGTTCCACTCCAGCAGGGAGCTTGTTGAGAGTGAGATGGAGCATTGCAGCGAGGAAGATCGAGAAGAGGGTTGGCCTTGCTTGACCCCGGTCCGGATGTGGATTGGGTCTGTGATGGATCCGTTGGTCAAGATCACGGCTTGCATGTCGGCGTGGAGTAGGCGGAGGATGGTGACAAACATTTGTGGGCAGCCGAAACGGAGGAGGACGCTCCATAGTCCCTCCCGATTAACAGTCTCAAAGGCCTTTGTGAGGTCAAAGAAGGCCATGTACAAGGGTTGGTGCTGTTCCCTGCATTTCTCTTGCAGTTGTCGTGCCGTAAAAATCATGTCCGTTGTATCCCGTAGGGGACGGAATCCGCACCGTGACCCCAGGAGGAGCTCCTCAGCCACAGGGAGAAGATGGTTGAGGAGGATTCTAGCATTGACTTTCCCAGTGGCTGATAACAGAGAGATTCCCCTGTAGTTGCCGCAATCGGACTTGTCCCCTTTTTTAAAGATGGTCACGATTACTGCATCTCTGAGATCTTCCGGCATGCTCTCCTCCTTCCACATGAGAGAGATGAGGTCATGTATCCGTGCCTCTCCGCCATACTTTAGTGCCTCAGTGGGGATTCCATCCGCTCTCGTTGCCTTGTTCTTGAGCTGGCGGATGGCCTTTTCTACCTCGTGCAGGGCTGGGGTTTTGCTGAGATGGGGGCGGGTAGCATGCTGCGAGATGGAGTCGCGGACACTCGAGTCAAAGGCAGAGTCTCGGTTAAGGAGATCTTCGAAGTGTTCCTTCCAGTGGGTCCTGACTGCCTCAGTGTCCATGGTGACTGTTTCCCCGTTCTTGGCCAGCAGTGGGGTGGGTGCTTGTGTGCTTGGGCCGTAGGTGGCCTTGACTGCGGTGAAGAATACTCGCACGTCATGGCTGTCGGCCAGCTGCTGAATCTCCTGTGCTTTCTCCACCCACCATCTATTCTTTAGGTCACGGGTTTTTTGTTGAACCTCGGCCGTAAGCCGTCTGTAATGCTGTTTGCTGCTCCCGAGTTGGGTTGTTTTAGGTTCGGAAATACCCTGCACTTGTGATTTATTAGCTCGTGGATCTCCTGATCATTCTCATCAAACCAGTCCTGGTGTTTCCTGGTTGAGTGACCGAGCGTCTCTTCACAGGCACTGGTTATGGAGCCCTGGAGGACAGACCAAGCGCTGTGGACATTCTGTGTCTCAGGGTCATTAACTGTCGCCAGGTTAGCAGTGAGGCGCTGGCTGTATAGGACTCTCTTAGCTGGGTCTTTGAGTGCCCCGGCATTGACTTTGTTGCGACACTGCTTCTGCTGCTGTCGCCGTTTTGGGGCTATGTTGGTGTCGATGATTGAACAGATTAGGCGGTGGTCCGTCCAGCAGTCGTCGGCTCCTGTCATGGCGCGGGTAATGCACACATCCTTGCGATCCCTGGCCCAAACGATGACATAGTCGAGCAGGTGCCAGTGTTTGGAGCGAGGGTGTTGCCACGATGCCTTGTACTTGTCCCTCTGGTGGAACAAGGTGTTACTGATGACACGGTCGTGCTCGAGGCATTTTGTCAGGAGCAGGGTACTGCTGGAATTGGTTTTCCCTGCCCCCTCTTTGCCGATCACGCCTCCCCAGAGGGCTGTGTCTTTGCCGACCCTGGCGTTGAAGTCGCCGAGGAGATTACTGATAGAGGACCCAGGGTTACAGGGGTGAGTACTGATAGAGAACCCAAGGTTACAGGGGTGAGTGCTGATAGAGAGAGGGACCCAGGATTACAGGAATGAGTAATGAGAGAGAGAGGGACCCAGGGTTACAGGGGTGAGTACTGATAGAGGACCCAGGGTGACAGGGGTGAGTGCTGATAGAGAAAGGGACCCAGGGTTACAGGTGTGAGTGCTGATAGAGAGAGGGACCCAGGGTTACAGGGGTGAGTGCTGATAGAGAGAGGGACCCATGGTTACAGGAATGAGTAATGAGAGAGAGAGGGACCCAGGGTTACCGGGGTGAGTACTGATAGAGAGAGGGACCCAGAGTTACAGGGGTGAGTACTGATAGAGGACCCAGGGTTACAAGGGTGAGTACTGATAGAGGACCCAGGGTTACAAGGGTGAGTACTGATAGAGGACCCAGGGTTACAGGGGTGAGTACTGATAGAGAGAGGGACCCAGGGTTACAGGAATGAGTAATGAGAGAGAGAGGGACCCTGGTTACAGGGGTGAGTACTGATAGAGAGACGGACCCAGGGTTACAGGGGCGAGTACTGATCATCAGAGGCAGTCCCTCGAAATCGAGGAAGACTTGCTTTCACTCCAAAAGTGAGTCCTTAGGTGACTGAATAGTCCAATACAGGAATTACAGTCTCTGTCACAGGTGGGACAGATAGTCGTTGAGGGAAGGGGTGGGTGGGACAGGTTTGCCGCACGCTCCTTCCGCTCCTGCGCTTGGTTTCTGCATGCTCTCGGCGACGAGACTCGAGGTGCTCAGCGCCCTCCCAGATGCACTTCCTCCACTTAGGGCAGTCTTTGGCCAGGGACTCCCAGGTGTCGGTGGGGATGTTGCATTTTTATCAAGGAGGCTTTGAGAGTGTTCTTGAAACCGTTCCTCTGCCCACCTGGGGCTTGCTTGCCCTGTAGGAGTTCCGAGTAGAGTGCTTGCTTTGGGAGTCTTATGTCGGGCATGCGAACAATGTGGCTTCCCCAACGGAGCTGGTTGAGTGTGGTCAGTGCTTCGATGCTGGGGTTGTTGGCCTGGTCGAGGACGCTAACGTTGGTGCATCTGTTCTCCCAGGGGATTTGCAGGATCTTGCGGAGACATCGTTGGTGATATTTCTCCAGCGATTTGAGGTGTCTATTGTATATGGTCCACATCTCTGAGCCATACAGGACGGCGTGTATCACTGCAGCCCTGTAGACCATGAGCTTGGTGCCAGATTTGAGGTCCTGATCTTCGAACACTCTCTTCCTCAGGCAGCCAAAGGCTGCGCTGACACACTGGAGGCGGTGTTGGACCTTGTCATCGATGTCTGCCCTTGCTGATAATAGGCTCCCGAGGTATGGAAAGTGGTCCACGTTGTCCAGGGCCTCGCCGTGAATCTTGACGACTCGAGGGCAGTGCTGTGTGGCAGGGTCAGGTTTGTGGAGGACCTTTGTCTTACGGATGTTTAGTGTAAGGCCCATGCTTTCGTATGCCTCAGTGAAGATGTTGACTATGACTTGGAGTTCAGTCTCTGAATGTGCGCAGACGCAAGCGTCGTCTGCGTACTGTAGCTCGACGACAGAGGATAGAAACATAGAAAATAGGTGCAGGAGTAGGCCATTCGGCCCTTCGAGCCTGCACCACCATTCGATAAGATCATGGGATGGTCTTTGATCTAGCCTGGAGGCGACGAATATTGAACAGGTTCCCACTGGTTCTGTAGTTTAGTTCGTGTTGACTGTGAGGTGAAGCATTGCAGCGAGGAAGATTGAGAAGAGGGTTGGCGCGATGACGCAGCCCTGCTTGACCCCGGTCCGGACTGGATTGGGTCTGTGATGGATCCATTGGTCAGGATCACGGATTGCATGTCGTCGTGGAGCAGGCGGAGGATGGTGATGAACTTTTGAGGGCAGCTGAAACGTAGGAGGACGCTCCATAGTCCCTCGCGGTTGACAGTATCAAAGGCCTTTGTAAGGTCAAAGAAGGCCATGTATAAGGGTTGGTGCTGTTCCCTGCATTTCTCTTGCAGTTGTCGTGCCGTAAAAATCATGTCCGTTGTATCCCGTAGAGGACAAAATCCGCACTATGACTCCGGGAGGAGCTCCTCAGCCACAGGGAGAAGGCGGTTGAGGAAGATTCTAACGATGACCTTCCCAGTGGCTGATAACAGGGCGATTCCTCTGTAGATGCCGCAGTCGGACTTGTCCCCTTTTTTAAAGATGGTCACGATTACTGCATCTCTGAGATCTCCCGGCATTCTCTCCTCCTTCCACATGAGAGACATGAGGTCATGCATTCATGCCAATAGTGCCACTCCGCCATACTTTATTGCCTTAGCGGGGGGAATCCATCCACTCCCATTGCCTTGTTGTTCTTGAGCTGGCGGATGGCCTTTTCTACCTCATGCAGGGCTGGGGTTTTGCTGAGATAGGGGCGGGTAGCATGCTGCGGGATGGAGTCGAGGAGACTTGAGTCCAAGGCAGAGTCTCGGTTAAGGAGATCTTCGAAGTGCTCCTTCCAGTGGGTCCTGACTGCTCAGTGTCCTTGATGAGTGTTTCCCCGTTCTTGGCCAGCAGTGGGGTGGGGCCTTGGATGCTTGGGCCGTAGGTGGCCTTGACTGCGGTGAAGAATCCTCGCACATCATGGCTGTCGGCCAGCTGCTGTATCTCCTGTGCTTTCTCCACCCACCATCTATTCTTTAGGTCCCGGGTTTATTGTTGGACCTCGGCCTGAAGCCGTCTGTAAAGCTGCTTTGCTGCTCCCGAGTTGGGTTGTTGTTTTAGGATCAGAAATGCCCTACAATTGTGATTTATTAGCTCGTGGATCTCCTGATCATTCTCATCAAACCAGTCCTGGTGTTTCCTGGTTGAGTGACCGAGCGTCTCTTCGCAGGCACTGGTTATGGAGCCCTGGAGGACAGACCAAGCGCTGTGGACATTCTGTGTCTCAGGGTCATCAAGGGACGCCAGGTTAGCAGTGAGGCGCTGGCTGTATAGGACTCTCTTAGCTGGGTCTTTGAGTGCCCCGGCATTGACTTTGTTGCGACACTGCTTCTGCTGCTGTTGCCGTTTTGGGGCTATGTTGGTGTTGATGATGGAACGGATTAGGCGGTGGTCTGCCCAGCAGTCGTCGGCTCCTGTCATGGCACGGGTGATGCACACATCCTTGCGATCCCTGGCCCAAACGATGACATAGTCGAGCAGGTGCCAGTGTTTGGAGCGAGGGTGTTGCCACGATGCCTTGTACTTGTCCCTCTGTTGGAACAAGGTGTTACTGATGACACGGTCGTGCTCGAGGCATTTTGTCAGGAGCAGGGTACCGCTGGAATTGGTTTTCCCTGCCCCCTCTTTGCCGATCTCGCCTCCCCAGAGGGCTGTGTCCTTGCCGACCCTGGCGTTGAAGTCGCCGAGGAGATTACTGATAGAGGATCCAGTGTTACAGGGGTGAGTACTGATAGAGGACCCAGGGTTACAAGGGTGAGTACTGATAGAGAGAGGGACCCAGGGTTACAGGGATGAGTGCTGATAGAGAGAGGGACCCAGTGTTACAAGGGTGAGTACTGATAGAGGACCCAGGGTTACAGGGGTGAGTACTGATAGAGAGAGGGACCCAGGGTTACAGGGGTGAGTGCTGATAGAGAGAGGGACCCAGTGTTACAAGGGTGAGTGCTGATAGAGAGAGGGACCCAGTGTTACAGGGGTGAGTACTGATAGAGAGAGGGACCCAGGGTTACAGGGGTGAGTACTGATAGAGAGAGGGACCCAGGGTTACAGGGGTGAGTGCTGATAGAGAGAGGGATCCAGGGTTACAGGGGTGAGTGCTGATAGAGAGAGGGATCCAGGGTTACAGGGGTGAGTACTGATAGAGAGAGGGACCCAGTGTTACAGGGGTGAGTGCTGATAGAGAGAGGGACCCAGGGTTACAGGGGTGAGTGCTGATAGAGAGAGGGACCCAGGGTTACAGGGGTGAGTACTGATGGAGGACCCAGGGTTACAGGAGTGAGTATTGATAGAGGACCCAGGGTTACAGGGGTGAGTACTGATGGAGGACCCAGGGTTACAGGGGTGAGTACTGATGGAGGACCCAGGGTTACAGGGGTGAGTACTGATAGAGGACCCAGGGTTACAGGGGTGAGTACTGATAGAGGACCCAGGGTTACAGGGGTGAGTACCGATAGAGGACCCAGGGTTACAAGGGTGAGTACCGATAGAGGACCCAGGGTTACAGGGGTGAGTACTGAAAGAGGACCCAGCGTTACAGGGGTGATTACTGATAGAGGACCCAGTGTTACAAGGGTGAGTACTGATAGAGGATGCACGGTTACAGGGGTGAGTACTGAAAGAGGACCCAGCGTTACAGGGGTGATTACTGATCATCATAGGCCGTCCCTCAAAATCAAAGAAGACTTGCTTCCACTCTAAAAGTGAGTTCTCAGATGACTGGACAGTCCAATACAGGAATTACAGTCTCTGTCACAGGTGGGACAGATAGTCGTTGAGGGAAGGGGTGGGTGGGACTGGTTTGCCGCACGCTCCTTCCGCTGCCTGAGATTGGTTTCTGCATGCTCTCGGCGTCGAGGCTCGAGGTGCTCAGCGCCCTCCCGGATGCACTTCCTCCACTTAGGACGGTCTTGGGCCAGGGACGACCAGGTGTCAGTGGGGATGTTGCACTTTATCAGGGAGGCTTTGAGGGTGTCCTTGAAACATTTCCTCTGCCCACCTGGGGCTCGCTTGCCTTTTTGGAGTTCCGAGTAGAGCGCTTGCTTTGGGAGTCTTGTGTCGGACATGCGAACAATGTGGCCCACCCAGCAGAGCTGGTCGAGTGTGGTATTGCTTTGATGCTGGGGATGTTGGCCTGTTCGAGAACGCTAACGTTGGTGCGTCTGTCCTCCCAGGGGATTTGCCTGATCGTGCTGAGACATCGTTGGTGATATTTCTCCAGCGACTTGAGGTGTCTGCTGTACATGGTCCGTGTCTCTGAGCCATACAGGAGGGCGGCTATCACTACAGTCCTGTAGACCATGAGCTTGGTGGTGGGTTTGAGGGCCTGGTCTTCGAACACTCTTTTCCTCAGGTGACTGAAGGCTGCACTGGCGCACTGGAGGTGGTGTTGAACCTCACCGTCAATGTCTGCCCTTATCAAATAGGCTCCTGAGGTATGGAAAGTGGTCCACCTTGTCCAGGGCCGCGCCGTGGATCTTGACGACTGGGGGACAGTGCTGTGTGGCGGGGTCAGGTTTGTGGAGGACCTTTGCCTTACGGATGTTTAGTGTAAGGCCCATGCTTTCGTATGCCTCAGTGAAGATGTTGACTATGACTTGGAGTTCAGTCTCTGAATGTGCGAAGACGCAAGCGTCGTCCGCGTACTGTAGCTCGACGACAGAGGATGGGACGACCTTGGATCTGGCCTGGAGACGACTGGTTCTGTATTTTAGTTCCACTCCAGCAGGGAGCTTGTTGAGAGTGAGGTGGAGCATTGCAGCGAGGAAGATCGAGAAGAGGGTTGACGCGATGACACAGCCCTGCTTGACCCTGGTCTGGACATGAATTGGGTCTGTGATGGATCCGTTGGTCAGGATCACAGCTTCCATGTCGTCATGGAGCAGACGGAGGATGGTGACGAACTTTTGGGGGCAGCCGAAACGGAGGAGGACGCTCCACAGTCCCTCGCGGTTAACAGTGCCAAAGGCCTTTGTGAGGTCAAAGAAGGCCATGTACAAGGGTTGGTGCTGTTCCCTGCATTTCTCTTGCAGTTGTCATGCCGTAAAGATCATGTTCGTTGTATCCCGTAGTGGATGGAATCCGCACTGTGACTCCAGGAGGAGCTCCTCAGCCACAGGGAGAAGGCGGTTGAGGAGGATTCTAGCGATGACCTTCCCAGTGGCTGATAACAGGGTGATTCCTCTGTAGTTGCTGCAATCGGACTTGTCCCCTTTTTTTAAAGATGGTCACGATTACTGCATCTCTGAGTTCTCTCGGTATGCTCTCCTTCCACATGAGAGAGATGAGGTCATGTATCCGTGCCAACAGTGCCTCTCCACCATACTTTAGTGCCTCAGCGGGGATTCCATCCACTCCCGTTGCCTTGTTGTTCTTGAGCTGGCGAATGGCCTTTTCTACCTCGTACAGGGCTGGGGTTTTGCTGAGATGGTGGCGGATATTATGCTGCGGGATGGAGTCGAGGACATTCGAGTCAGAGGCAGAGTCTCGGTTAAGGAGATCTTCGGAAGTGCTTCTTCCAGTGGGTCCTGACTGCCTTGGTGTCTTTGATGAGTGTTTCCCCGTTCTTGGCCAGCAGTGGGGTGGTGCCTTGGGTGCTTAGGCCGTAGGTGGCCTTGACTGCGGTGAAGAATCCTCGCACATCATGGCTGTCTGTCAGCTGCTGTATCTCCTGTGCTTTCTCCACCCACCATCTATTCATTAGGTCCCAGGTTTTTTGTTGGACCTCGGCCGTAAGCCGTCTGTAATGCTGCTTTGCTGCTCCCGAGTTGGGTTGTTTAAGTTTCAGAAATGCCCTGCTCTTGCGATCTATTAGCTCTTGGATCTCCTGGTCATTCTCATCAAACCAGTCCTGGTGTTTCCTGGTTGAGTGACCGAGCGACTCTTCGCAGGCACTGGTTATGGAGGCCTGGAGGACAGACCAAGCGCTGTGGACATTCTGTGTCTCAGGGTCATCAAGGGTCGCCAAGTTAGCAGTGAGGCGCTGGCTGTATAGGACTCTCTTAGCTGGGTCTTTGAGTGCCCCGGCATTGACTTTGTTGCGACACTGCTTCTGCTGCTGTCGCCGTTTTGGGGCTATGTTGGTGTCGATGATTGAACAGATTAGGCGGTGGTCCGTCCAGCAGTCGTCGGCTCCTGTCATGGCGAGGGTTATTTGCACATCCTTGCGATCCCTGGCCCAAACGATGACATAGTCGAGCAGGTGCCAGTGTTTGGAGCGAGGGTGTTGCCACGATGCCTTGTACTTGTCCCTCTGGTGGAACAAGGTGTTACTGATGACACGGTCGTGCTCGACGCATTTTGTCAGGAGCAGGGTACCGCTGGAATTGGTTTTCCCTACCCCCTCTTTGCCGTTCACGCCTCCCCAGAGGGCTGTGTCCTTGCCAACCCTGGCATTGAAGTCGCCGAGGAGATTACTGATAGAGGACCCAGGGTTACAGGGCTGAATACTGATAGAGAGAGGGACCCAGGGTTACAGGGGTGAGTACTGATAGAGAGGGACCCAGGGTTACAAGGGTGAGTGCTGATAGAGGACCCAGGGTGACAGGGGTGAGTGCTGATAGAGAGAGGGACGCATATTACAGGGATGAGTACTGATAGAGGGAGGGACCCAGTTTTACAGGACTGAGTACTGATAAGGAGAGGGACCTAGGGTTACAGGGGTGATTACTGATAGAGAGAAGGACCCAAGGTTACAGGGGTGAGTACTGATAGAGTGATGGACCCAGGGTTACAGCGGTGAGTACTGATAGAGAGAGGGACCCAGTGTTACAAGGGTGAGTACTGATAGAGAGAGGGACCCAGTGTTACAGGGGTGAGTACTGATAGAGAGAGGGACCCAGTGTTACAGGGGTGAGTACCGATAGCGAGAGGGACCCAGTGTTACAGGGGTGAGTACTGATAGAGAGAGAGGGACCCAGGGTTACAGGGGTGAGTACTGATAGAGAGAGAGAGACCCAGGGTTACAGGTGTGAGTACTGATAGCGAGAGGGACCCAGTGTTACAGGGGTGAGTACTGATAGAGAGAGAGGGACCCAGGGTTACAGGGGTGAGTACTGATAGAGAGAGAGAGACCCAGGGTTACAGGTGTGAGTACTGATAGCGAGAGGGACCCAGTGTTACAGGGGTGAGTACTGATAGAGAGAGGGACACAGGGTTACAGGGGTGAGTACTGATAGCGAGAGGGACCCAGTGTTACAGGGGTGAGTACTGATAGAGAGAGGGACCCAGGGTTACAGGTGTGAGTACTGATAGCGAGAGGGACCCAGGGTGACAGGGGTGAGTACTGATAGAGAGAGGGACCCAGTGTTACAGGGGTGAGTACTGATAGAGAAAGGGACCCAGTGTTACAGGGGTGAGTACTGATAGGGAGAGGGACCCAGGGTTACAGGGGTGATTACTGATAGAGAGAAGGACCAAGGTTACAGGGGTGAGTACTGATAGAGTGAGGGACCCAGGGTTACAGGGGTGAGTACTGATAGAGAGAGGGACACAGGGTTACAAGGGTGAGTACTGATAGAGGACCCAGGGTTACAGCGGTGAGTACTGATCGAGAGAGGACCCAGGGTTACAGGGGTGAGTACTGATAGAGAGAGGGACCCAGGGTTACAGGGGTGAGTACTGATAGAGAGTGGGACCCAGGGTTACAGGGGTGAATACTGATAGAGAGAGGGACGCAGTGTTACAGGGGTGAGTACTGCTAGCGAGAGGGACCCAGTATTACAGGGGTGAGTACTGATAGAGAGAGAGGGACCAGGGTTACAGGGGTGAGTACTGATAGAGAGAGAGAGACCCAGGGTTACAGGGGTGAGTACTGATAGAGAGAGGGACCCAGTTTTACAGGGGTGAGTACTGATAGAGAGAGAGAGACCCAGTGTTACAGGGGTGAGTACTGATAGAGATAGGGACCCAGTGTTACAGGGGTGAGTACTGATAGCGAGAGAGGGACCCAGTGTTTCAGGGGTGAGTACTGATAGAGAAAGGGACCCAGGGTTACAGGGGTGAGTACTGATAGAGAAAGGGACCCAGGGTTACCGGGGTGAGTACTGATAGGGAGAGGGACCCAGGGTTACAGGGCTGAGTACTGATAGAGGACCCAGGGTTATAGGGGTGATTACCGTTAGAGAGAGGGTCCCGGAGTTACAGGGGTGAGTACTGATAGCGAGAGAGGGACCCAGTGTTACAAGGGTGATTACTGATAGAGAGAGGGACCCGGGGTTTACAAGGGTGAGTACTGATAGAGAGAGGGACCCAGGGTTACAAGGGTGAGTACTGATAGAGAGAGGGACCCAGTTTTACAGTAGTTAGTACTGATAGAGAGAGGGACCCGGGGTTACAGGGGTAAGTACTGATAGAGAAAGGGACCCAGTGTTACAAGAGGTGAGTACTGATTAAGAGAGGGACCCAGTGTTACAGGGGTGAGTACTGATAGAGAGAGGAACCCAGTGTTACAGGGGTGAGTACTGATAGCGAGAGGGACCCAGTATTCCAGGGGTGAGTACTGATAGAGAAAGGGACCCAGGGTTACCGGGGTGAGTACTGATAAGGAGAGAGACCCAGGGTTACAGGGGTGATTACTGATAGAGAGAAGGACCCAAGGTTACAGGGGTGAGTACTGATAGAGTGATGGACCCAGGGTTACAAGGGTGATTACTGATAGAGAGAGGGATCCGGGGTTACAGGGGTGAGTACTGATAGAGAGAGGGACCCAGGGTTACAGGGGTGAGTACTGATAGAGGACCAAGGGTTACAGGGGTAAGTGCTGATAGAGAGAGGGACCCAGGGTTACAGGGGTGAGTACTGATAGAGGACCGAGGGTTGCAGTGGTGAGTACTGATAGAGAGAGGGACCCAGGGTTACAAGGGTGAGTACTGATAGAGAGAGGGACCCAGGGTTACAGGGGTGAGTACTGATAGCGAGAGGGACCCAGTATTACAGGGGTGAGTACTGATAGCGAGAGGGACACAGGGTTACAGGGCTGAGTACTGATAGAGAGAGGGACCCAGTGTTACAGGGGTGAGTACTGATAGAGAGAGAGAGGGACCCAGGGTTAAAGGGGTGAGTACTGATAGAGAGAGGGACCCAGTGTTACAGGGGTGAGTACTGATCGAGAAAGTGACCCAGGGTTACAGGGGTGAGTACTGATAGAGAGAGGGACCCAGTGTTACAGGGGTGAGTACTGATAGAGAGAGGGACCCAGTGTTACAGGGGTGAGTACTGATCGAGAAAGGGACCCAGGGTTACATGGGTGAGTACTGATAGAGAGAGGGACCCAGGGTTACAGGGGTGAGTACTGATCGAGAGAAGGACCCAAGGTTACAGGGGTGAGTACTGATAGAGAGAGGGACACAGGGTTACAGGGGTGAGTACTGATAGGGAGAGGGACCCAGGGTTACAGGGGTGATTACTGGTAGAGAAACGGACCCAGTGTTACAGGGGTGAGTACTGATAGAGAGAGGGACCCAGGGTTACAGGGGTGAGTACTGATAGAGAGAGGGTCCAGTGTTGCAGGGGTGAGTACTGATAGAGAGAGGGACCCAGTGTTACAGCGGTGAGTACTGATAGAGAGAGGGACCCAGTGTTACAGGGGTGAGTACTGATCGAGAAAGGGACCCAGGGTTACAGGGGTGAGTACTGATAGAGAGAGGGACCCAGGGTTATTGGGGTGAGTACTGATAGAGAGAGGGACCCAGGGTTACAGGGGTGAGTACTGATAGAGAGAGGGACCCAGGGTTACAGGGGTGAGTACTGATAGAGAGAGGGACCCAGGGTTACAGGGGTGAGTACTGATAGAGAGAGGGACCCAGGGTTACAGGGGTGAGTACTGATAGAGAGAGGGACCCAGGGTTACAGGGGTGAGTACTGATAGCGAGAGGGACGCAGTGTTACAGGGGTGAGTACTGATAAAGAGAGGGACCCAGTGTTACAGGGGTGAGTACTGGTAGAGAAACGGACCCAGTGTTACAGGGGTGAGTACTGATAGAGAGAGGGACCCAGGGTTACAGGGGTGAGTACTGATAGCGAGAGGGACCCAGTGTTACAGGGGTGAGTACTGATAGAGAGAGTGACCCAGTGTTACAGGGGTGAGTACTGATCGAGAAAGGGACCCAGGGTTACAGGGGTGAGTACTGATAGAGAGAGGGACCCGGGGTTACAGGGGTGAGTACTGATAGAGAAAGGGACCCAGGGTTACCGGGGTGAGTACTGATAAGGAGAGAGACCCAGGGTTACAGGGGTGATTACTGATAGAGAGAAAGACCCAAGGTTACAGGGGTGAGTACTGATAGCGAGAGGGACCCAGGGTTACTGGTGATTAATGATAGAGTGATGGACCCAGGGTTACAGCGGTGAGTGCTGATAGAGAGAGGGACCCAGTGTTACAAGGGTGATTAATGATAGAGAGAGGGACCCAGGGTTACAGGGGTGAGTACTGATAGCGAGAGGGACCCAGTGTTACAGGGGTGAGTACTGATCGAGAAAGGGACCCAGGGTTACAGGGGTGAGTACTGATAGAGAGAGAGAGGGACCCAGGGTTACAGGGGTGAGTATTGATAGCGAGAGGGACCCAGTGTTACAGGGGTGAGTACTGATAGAGAGAGGGACCCAATGTTACAGGGGTGAGTACTGATAGCGAGAGGGACCCAGTATTACAGCGGTGAGTACTGATAGCGAGAGGGACACAGGGTTACAGGGGTGAGTACTGATAGAGAGAGGGACCCAGTGTTACAGGGGTGAGTACTGATAGAGAGAGAGAGGGACCCAGGGTTACAGGGGTGAGTATTGATAGCGAGAGGGACCCAGTGTTACAGGGGTGAGTACTGATAGAGAGAGGGACCCAGTGTTACAGGGGTGAGTACTGATCGAGAAAGGGACCCAGGGTTACAGGGGTGAGTACTGATAGCGAGAGGGACCCAGTGTTACAGGGGTGAGTACTGGTAGAGAAACGGACCCAGTGTTACAGGGGTGAGTACTGATCGAGAAAGGGACCCAGGGTTACAGGGGTGAGTACTGATAGAGAGAGGGACCCAGTGTTACAGGGATGAGTACTGATAGAGAGAGTGACCCAGTGTTACAGGGGTGAGTACTGATAGCGAGAGGGACCCAGTATTACAGGGGTGAGTACTGATAGCGAGAGGGACACAGGGTTACAGGGGTGAGTACTGATAGAGAGAGGGACCCAGTGTTACAGGGGTGAGTACTGATAGAGAGAGAGGGGGACCCAGGGTTACAGGGGTGAGTATTGATAGCGAGAGGGACCCAGTGTTACAGGGGTGAGTACTGATAGAGAGAGGGACCCAGTGTTACAGGGGTGAGTACTGATCGAGAAAGGGACCCAGGGTTACAGGGGTGAGTACTGATAGCGAGAGGGACCCAGTGTTACAGGGGTGAGTACTGATAGAGAGAGGGACCCAGTGTTACAGGGATGAGTACTGATAGAGAGAGTGACCCAAGGTTACAGGGGTGAGTACTGATAGAGAGAGGGACACAAGGTTACAGGGGTGTGTACTGATAGACAAAGGGACACAGGGTTACAGGGGTGAGTACTGATAGAGAGAGGGACCCAGGGTTACAGGGGTGAGTACTGATAGAGAGAGGGACCCAGGGTTACAGGGGTGATTACTGATAGAGAAAGGGACACAGGGTTACAGGGGTGAGTACTGATAGAGAGAGGGACCCAGGGTTACAGGGGTGAGTACTGATAGCGAGAGGGACCCAGTGTTACAGGGGTGAGTACTGAGAGAGAGGGACCCAGTGTTACAGGGGTGAGTACTGCTAGAGAAAGGGACCCAGTGTTACAGGGGTGAGTACTGATAGAGAGAGGGACCCAGGGTTACAGGGGTGAGTACTGATCGAGAGAGAGAGGGACCCAGGGTTACAGGGCTGAGTACTGATAGCGAGAGGGACCCAGTGTTACAGGGGTGAGTACTGATAGAGAGAGGGACCCAGTGTTACAGGGATGAGTACTGATAGAGAGAGTGACCCAGTGTTACAGGGGTGAGTACTGATAGCGAGAGGGACCCAGGGTTACAGGGGTGCGTACTGATAGAGAGGGGGACCCAGTGTTACAGGGGTGAGTACTGATAGAGAGAGAGAGACCCAGGGTTACAGGGGTGAGTACTGATAGCGAGAGGGACCCAGTGTTACAGGGTTGAGTACTGATAGAGAGGGACCCAGGGTTACAGGGGTGAGTACTGATAGCGAGAGGGACCCAGTGTTACAGGGGTGAGTACTGATAGAGAGAGGGACCCAGGGTTACAGGGGTGAGTACTGATAGAGAGAGGGTCCAGTGTTGCAGGGGTGAGTACTGATAGAGAGAGGGACCCAGGGTTACAGGGGTGAGTACTGATAGAGAGAGGGACCCAGGGTTACAGGGGTGAGTACTGATAGAGAGAGGGACCCAGGGTTACAGGGGTGAGTACTGATAGAGAGAGGGACCCAGTGTTACAGGGGTGAGTACTGATCGAGAAAGGGACCCAGGGTTACAGGGGTGAGTACTGATAGAGAGAGGGACCCAGGGTTACAGGGGTGAGTACTGATAGAGAGAGGGACCCAGGGTTACAGGGGTGAGTACTGATAGAGAGAGGGACCCAGGGTTACAGGGGTGAGTACTGATAGAGAGAGGGACCCAGGGTTACAGGGGTGAGTACTGATAGAGAGAGGGACCCAGGGTTACAGGGGTGAGTACTGATAGAGAGAGGGACCCAGGGTCACAGGGGTGAGTACTGATAGAGAGAGGGACCCAGTGTTACAGGGGTGAGTACTGGTAGAGAAACGGACCCAGTGTTACAGGGGTGAGTACTGATAGAGAGAGCGACCCAGGGTTACAGGGGTGAGTACTGATAGAGAGAGGGTCCAGTGTTGCAGGGGTGAGTACTGATAGCGAGAGGGACCCAGTGTTACAGGGGTGACTACTGATCGAGAGAGAGAGGGACCCAGGGTTACAGGGGTGAGTACTGATAGAGAGAGTGACCCAGTGTTACAGGGGTGAGTACTGATCGAGAAAGGGACCCAGGGTTACAGGGGTGAGTACTGATAGAGAGAGGGACCCAGGGTTACAAGGGTGAGTACTGATAGAGAGAGGGACCCAGTTTTACAGTAGTTAGTACTGATAGAGAGAGGGACCCGGGGTTACAGGGGTGAGTACTGATAGAGAAAGGGACCCAGTGTTACAAGAGGTGAGTACTGATTAAGAGAGGGACCCAGTGTTACAGGGGTGAGTATTGATAGAGAGAGGGACCCAGGGTTACAGGGGTGAGTACTGATAGAGAGAGTGACCCAGTGTTACAGGGGTGAGTACTGATCGAGAAAGGGACCCAGGGTTACAGGGGTGAGTACTGATAGAGAGAGAGAGAGGGACCCAGGGTTACAGGGGTGAGTATTGATAGCGAGAGGGACCCAGTGTTACAGGGGTGAGTACTGATAGAGAGAGGGACCCAATGTTACAGGGGTGAGTACTGATAGCGAGAGGGACCCAGTATTACAGCGGTGAGTACTGATAGCGAGAGGGACACAGGGTTACAGGGGTGAGTACTGATAGAGAGAGGGACCCAGTGTTACAGGGGTGAGTACTGATAGAGAGAGAGAGGGACCCAGGGTTACAGGGGTGAGTATTGATAGCGAGAGGGACCCAGTGTTACAGGGGTGAGTACTGATAGAGAGAGGGACCCAGTGTTACAGGGGTGAGTACTGATCGAGAAAGGGACCCAGGGTTACAGGGGTGAGTACTGATAGCGAGAGGGACCCAGTGTTACAGGGGTGAGTACTGGTAGAGAAACGGACCCAGTGTTACAGGGGTGAGTACTGATCGAGAAAGGGACCCAGGGTTACAGGGGTGAGTACTGATAGAGAGAGGGACCCAGTGTTACAGGGATGAGTACTGATAGAGAGAGTGACCCAGTGTTACAGGGGTGAGTACTGATAGCGAGAGGGACCCAGTATTACAGGGGTGAGTACTGATCGAGAAAGAGACCCAGGGTTACAGGGGTGAGTACTGATAGCGAGAGGGACCCAGTGTTACAGGGGTGAGTACTGATAGAGAGAGGGACCCAGTGTTACAGGGATGAGTACTGATAGAGAGAGGGACACAAGGTTACAGGGGTGTGTACTGATAGACAAAGGGACACAGGGTTACAGGGGTGAGTACTGATAGAGAGAGGGACCCAGGGTTACAGGGGTGAGTACTGATAGAGAGAGGGACCCAGGGTTACAGGGGTGATTACTGATAGAGAAAGGGACACAGGGTTACAGGGGTGAGTACTGATAGAGAGAGGGACCCAGGGTTACAGGGGTGAGTACTGATAGCGAGAGGGACCCAGTGTTACAGGGGTGAGTACTGAGAGAGAGGGACCCAGTGTTACAGGGGTGAGTACTGGTAGAGAAAGGGACCCAGTGTTACAGGGGTGAGTACTGATAGAGAGAGGGACCCAGGGTTACAGGGGTGAGTACTGATCGAGAGAGAGAGGGACCCAGGGTTACAGGGCTGAGTACTGATAGCGAGAGGGACCCAGGGTTACAGGGGTGAATACTGATAGAGAGGGGGACCCAGTGTTACAGGGGTGAGTACTGATAGAGAGAGAGAGACCCAGGGTTACAGGGGTGAGTACTGATAGAGAGAGGGACCCAGTGTTACAGGGGTGAGTACTGATAGAGAGAGTGACCCAATGTTACAGGGGTGAGTACTGATAGCGAGAGGGACCCAGGGTTACAGGGGTGAATACTGATAGAGAGGGGGACCCAGTGTTACAGGGGTGAGTACTGATAGAGAGAGAGAGACCCAGGGTTACAGGGGTGAGTACTGATAGCGAGAGGGACCCAGTGTTACAGGGTTGAGTACTGATAGAGAGGGACCCAGGGTTACAGGGGTGAGTACTGATAGCGAGAGGGACCCAGTGTTACAGGGGTGAGTACTGATAGCGAGAGGGATCCAGTGTTGCAGGGGTGAGTACTGATAGAGAGAGGGACCCAGTGTTACAGGGGTGATTACTGATCGCGAGAGGGATCCAGTGTTACAGGGGTGAGTACTGATAGAGAGAGGGACCCAGTGTTACAGGGGTGAGTACTGATAGAGAGAGGGACCCAGTGTTACAGGGGTGAATACTGATAGAGAGAGAGAGACCCAGGGTTACAGGGGTGAGTACTGATAGCGAGAGGGATCCAGTGTTACAGGGGTGAGTACTGATAGGGAGAGGGACCCAGTGTTACAGGGGTGAGTACTGATAGAGAGAGGGACCCAGTGTTACAGGGGTGAGTACTGATAGAGAAAGGGACCCAGTGTTACAGGGGTGAGTACTGATAGAGAGAGGGACCCAGTGTTACAAGGGTGATTACTGATAGAGAGAAGGACCCAAGGTTACATGGGTGAGTACTGATAGAGGACCCAGGGTTACAGGGGTGAGTACTGATAGAGGACCGAGGGTTGCAGGGGTTAGTACTGATCGAGAGAGGCACCCAGGATTACAGGGGTGAGTACTGATAGAGAGGGACCCAGGGTTACAGGAGTGAGTACTGCTAGAGAGGGGGACCCAGTTTTACAGGAGTGAGTACTGATAGAGAGAGGGACCCAGGGTTACAGGGTGAGTACCGATGGACGACCCAGGGTTACAGGGATGAGTACTGATAGAGAGAGGGACCCAGTGTTACAAGAGGTGAGTACTGATTGAGAGAGGGACCCAGTGTTACAAGAGGTGAGTACTGATTGAGAGAGGGACCCAGTGTTACAAGAGGTGAGTACTGATTGAGAGAGGGACCCAGTGTTACAGGGGTGAGTACTGATAGAGAGCGGGACCCAGTGTTACAGGGCTGAGTACTGATAGCGAGAGGGACCCAGTGTTGCAGGGGTGAGTACTGATAGAGAGAGGGACCCAGTGTTACAGGGGTGAGTACTGCTAGCGAGAGGGACCCAGTCTTACAGGGGTGAGTACTGAGAGAGAGAGAGGGACCCAGGGTTACAGGGGTGAGTACTGATAGAGAGAGAGAGACCCAGGGTTACAGGGGTGAGTACTGATAGCGAGAAGGACCCAGTGTTACAGGGTTGAGTACTGATAGAGAGAGGGACCAAGGGTTACAGGGGTGAGTACTGACAGCGAGAGGGACACAGTGTTACAGGGGTGAGTACTGATAGAGAGAGGACCCAGTGTTACAGGGGTGAGTACTGATAGAGAAAGGGACCCAGGGTTACAGGGGTGAGTACTGATAGAGAAAGGGACCCAGGGTTACCGGGGTGAGTACTGATAGGGAGAGGGACCCAGGGTTACAGGGGTGATTACTGATAGAGAGAAGGACCCAAGGTTACAGGGGTGAGTACTGATAGAGATAGGGACCCAGGGTTACAGGGGTGAGTACTGATAGAGAGAGGGACCCAGTGTTACAGGGGTGAGTACTGATAGCGAGAGGGACCCAGGGTTGTAGGGGTGATTGCTGATAGAGAGAGAGACCCAGGGTTACAGGGTGAGTACTGATAGAGGACCGAGGGTTACAGGGGTGAGTACTGATAGAGCGAGGGACCCAGGGTTACAGGGCTGAGTGCTGATAGAGAGAGGGACCCAGGGTTACAAGGGTGAGTACTGATAGAGAGAGGGACCCAAGGTTACAGGGGTGAGTACTGATAGAGAGAGGGCCCAGTGTTGCAGGGGTGAGAACTGATAGCGAGAGTGACCCAGTGTTACAGGGGTGAGTACTGATAGCGAGAGGGACCGAGTGTTACAGGGGTGAGTACTGATAGGGAGAGAGACCCAAGGGTACAGGGGTGATTACTGATAGAGAGAAGGACCCAAGGTTACAGGGGTGAGTACTGATAGAGAGAGGGACACAGGGTTACAGGGGTGATTACTGATAGAGAGAGGGACCCAGGGTTACAGGGGTGAGTACTGATAGAGAGAGGGACCCAGGGTTACAGGAGTGAGTACTGATAGAGAGAGGGGCCCAGGGTTACAGGAGTGAGTACTGATAGAGAGAGGGACCCAGGGTTACAGGGGTGAGTACTGATAGAGAGAGGGACCTAGGGTTACAGGAGTGAGTACTGATAGAGAGAGGGACCCAGGGTTGCAGGGGTGAGTACTGATAGAGAAAGGGACACAGGGTTACAGGGGTGAGTACTGATAGAGAGAGGGACCAGGGTTACAGGGGTGATTACTGATCGCGAGAGGGACCCAGTGTTACAGGGGTGAGTACTGATAGAGAGAGGGACCCAGTGTTACAGGGATGAGTACTGATAGAGAGAGAGCGACCCAGGGTTACAGGGGTGAGTACTGATAGAGAGAGAGGGACCCAGGGTTACAGGAGTGAGTACTGATAGAGAGAGGGACCCAGTGTTACAGGGATGAGTACTGATAGCGAGAGGGACCCAGGGTTACAGGGGTGAGTACTGATAGAGAGAGGGACCCAGGGTTACAGGGGTGAGTACTGATAGAGAGAGGGACCCAGGGTTACAGGGGTGAGTACTGATAGAGAGAGGGACCCAGGGTTACAGGTGTGAGTACTGATAGCGAGAGGGATCCAGTATTACAGGGGTGAGTACTGATAGAGAGAGGGACCCAGTGTTACAGGGGTGATTACTGATAGCGAGAGGGATCCAGTGTTACAGGGGTGAGTACTGATAGAGAGAGGGACCCAGTGTTACAGGGGTGAGTACTGATAGAGAGTGGGACCCAGGGTTACAGGGGTGAGTGCTGATAGAGAGGGGGACCCAGTTTTACAAGAGTGAGTACTGATAGGGAGAGGGACCCAGGGTTACAGGGTGAGTACTGATGGAGGACCCAGGGTTACAGGGGTGAGTACTGATAGAGAGAGGGACCCAGGGTTACAGGGGTGAGTACTGATAGAGAGAGGGACCCAGTGTTACAGGGGTGAGTACTGATAGAGAGAGGGACCCAGTATTACAGGGGTGAGTACTGATAGAGAGAGAGGGACCCAGGGTTACAGGGGTGATTATCGTTAGAGAGAGGGTCCCGGCGTTACAGGGGTGAGTACTGCCAGCGAGAGGGACCCAGTGTTACAAGGGTGAGTACTGATAGAGAGATGAACCCAGGGTTACAGGGGTGAGTACTGATAGAGAGAGACCCAGGGTTACAGGGGTGAGTACTGATAGAGAGAGAGGGACCCAGTGTTACAAGGGTGAGTACTGATAGAGAGAGGAACCCAGTGTTACAGGGGTGAGTACTGATAGAGAGAGACCCAGGGTTACAGGGGTGAGTACTGATAGAGAGAGGAACCCAGGGTTATTGGGGTGAGTACTGATAGAGAGAGGGGCACAGGGTTACAGGGGTGAGTACTGATAGAGGACCGCGGGTTACAGGGGTGAGTACATGATAGAGAGAGGGACCCAGGGTTACAAGGGTGAGTACTGATAGAGAGATGGACCCAGGGTTACAGGGGTGAGTACTGATAGAGGACCGAGGGTTACAGGGGTGAGTACTGATAGAGAGAGGGACCCAGGGTTACAAGGGTGAGTACTGATAGAGAGAGGGACCCAGGTTTACAGGGGTGAGTACTGATAGAGAGAGGGACCCAGGGTTACAGGGGTGAGTACTGATAGAGAGAGGGCCCAGTGTTGCAGGGGTGAGTACTGATAGCGAGAGGGACCCAGTGTTACAGCGGTGAGTACTGATAGAGAGAGAGAGGGACCCAGGGTTACAGGGATGAGTACTGATAGAGAGAGGGACCCAGGGTTACAGGTGTGAGTACTGATAGCGAGAGGGATCCAGTGTTGCAGGGGTGAGTACTGATAGAGAGAGGGACCCAGTGTTACAGGGGTGATTACTGATCGCGAGAGGGATCCAGTGTTACAGGGGTGAGTACTGATAGAGAGAGGGACCCAGTGTTACAGGGGTGAGTACTGATAGAGAGAGGGACCCAGTGTTACAGGGGTGAATACTGATAGAGAGAGAGAGACCCAGGGTTACAGGGGTGAGTACTGATAGCGAGAGGGATCCAGTGTTACAGGGGTGAGTACTGATAGGGAGAGGGACCCAGGGTTACAGGGTGAGTACTGATAGCGAGAGGGACCCAGTGTTACAGGGGTGAGTACTGATAGAGAGTGGGACCCAGGGTTACAGGGGTGAGTGCTGATAGAGACGGGGACCCAGTTTTACAAGAGTGAGTACTGATAGGGAGAGGGACCCAGGGTTACAGGGTGAGTACTGATGGAGGACCCAGGGTTATAGGGGTGAGTACTGATAGAGAGAGGGACCCAGGGTTACAGGGGTGAGTACTGATAGAGAGAGGGACCCAGTGTTACAGGGGTGAGTACTGCCAGCGAGAGGGACCCAGTATTACAGGGGTGAGTACTGATAGAGAGAGAGGGACCAGGGTTACAGGGGTGATTATCGTTAGAGAGAGGGTCCCGGCGTTACAGGGGTGAGTACTGCCAGCGAGAGGGACCCAGTGTTACAGGGGTGAGTACTGATAGCGAGAGAGGGACCCAGTGTTACAAGGGTGAGTACTGATAGAGAGAGGAACCCAGGGTTACAGGGGTGAGTACTGATAGAGAGAGACCCAGGGTTATTGGGGTGAGTACTGATAGAGAGAGGGACCCAGGGTTACAGGGGTGAGTACTGATAGAGAGAGGAACCCAGGGTTATTGGGGTGAGTACTGATAGAGAGAGGGACCCAGGGTTACTGGGGTGAGTACTGATAGAGAGAGGGACCCGGGGTTTACAAGGGTGAGTACTGATCGAGAGAGGGACCCAGGGTTACAAGGGTGAGTACTGATAGAGAGAGGGACCCAGGGTTACAGGGGTGAGTACTGATAGAGAAAGGGACCCAGGGTTACAGGGGTGATTACTGATAGAGAGCGGGACCCAGGGTTACAGGGTTGAGTAGTGATAGTGTCATGTTTGTAACTACAATGTAACACGACTGTATTATTGTATACACTCAACTAAGATGCTCACCTTGACGACAGGGCGTGAACTTGTGAGAGACACTCCTTAGCTGATCACGCAGGTATATAAAGGGAGGTCCCACGCAGGGGCATCACTTCTGGAGTCCTGTAATAAAGAGTTATGGTCACAGAGTGACCCTGGAATGTGCCTCGTGTGGTTTCATGCTGTAGAGTAAGGACTTTACATTGGCGACGAGAAACGGGAATTCATGACCCATGAGAATGGCCACCGGTAGCACTGAGGAACGGTACTGTGTTGGGGAAGACTGGGACAATTTTGTCGAGAGGCTTCAGCAAAGCTTCGTAACTAAAGACTGGCTGGGGGATGCAGCGGCCGACAAGCGAAGGGCTCATCTCCTGACCAGCTGCGGGCCAAAGACCTATGCGCTCATGAAGGACTTACTGGCACCCGAGAAACCGGCGGACAAAATCTTTGAAGAGCTCAGCAAACTAAGCGGGGAGCACCTCAAACCGGCGAGCAGCGTACACATGGCTCGACACAGATTCTACACCCACCGACATCGTGAAGGACAGAGCATACCGGACTTTGTAGCGGACCTCCAGCGTTTGGCCAGACGCTGTAAGTTCACAGACGCCTGCAGCGGGGAGATGCTAAGGGACTTCTTCATCGAGGGTATCGGTCATGCGGGAATTTTTCGCAAGTTAATTGAGACCAAGGACTTGACCTTGGAAGCGGCGGCGTTGTTAGCTCAAACTTTCATGGCGGGGGAGGAAGAGACGAAAATGATTTACGTGCGCAATTCTGCCTCTAACGCGGCGATGGATCAGGGAGTCAACATCATAAATGCTACTCAGAGCCCCGCAGGCAGGCAGGGGCAGTCCGACATTTACCAGGCAGCAATAGATCCCAGAGCAGGACTTCAACAGAGACAATGGCAGGCTGAACGGACGTTCACGCCATCACAGTGGACTATGCGGCCCGGGATGGGGCCATTGACACCCACTAATAGGGTACTTAAGAGCAGTCAAAGGGACAGTCAGCGCAGAATTCCAGCGCAGAATGTCCCCAACAATGGAAACTTTAACTCAGGCTGGAGGTGTGGGGGAAAACACTCAGCCAGATCTTGCAGATTCCAACAGTTTGTCTGCAGAAACTGCAATCTCAGTGGCCATTTAGCTCGAATGTGTAGAAAACCTGCAACCAGACTGATATATGAGACAGAGGGACCAGAAGAGGGTTCTGTGAGGCAGGATGACTTTTGGGGCAAATCGATGGACGCCGAGGTTCAGCGGGTCCATGTGGCGAATATTCACAGTTCATACACCAAAACGCCACCAATGATGATGAGGGTTTTGTTGAATGGCATCCCAGTACGCATGGAGCTGGACACTGGGGCCAGCCAGTCACTCATGGGCGTTCAGCAATTCGAGAAGCTATGGCTACTCAAAGCCAGTAGACCCAAATTAGAACGTATTGAGACACAATTACGGACTTACACCAAGGAAATCATTCTGGTGCTAGGCAGTGCAATGATGGCAATCACACACAATGGGTTAGTGAACCGGCTGCCACTCTGGATTGTCCCAGGCAATGGTCCCGCACTGTTGGGGAGGAGCTGGTTAGCCGAGATGAACTGGAAATGGGGGGATGTTCTCGCAATTTCCTTGGTGGGGTGAAGTTCGTGCTCACAAGTCCTACAACAATTCGAGTCACTATTTGAACCGGGCATCGGGACTTTCAAAGGCACTAAAGTAAGGATACACATCACCCCGGACGCCAGGGCAGTGCACCACAAAGCCAGAGTGGTGCCGTATGTGATGCGGGAAAAGATCGAGAGCGAATTGGACCGGCTGTTGAGAGAGGGCATCATCTCACCCGTTGAATTCAGCGACTGGGCGAGCCCCATCGTTCCCGTTCTAAAAGCGGATGGCTCTGTCAGAATCTGTGGCGACTACAAAGCCACCATCAATCGGGTGTCCCTATAAGATCAATACCCGCTCCCGAGAGCGGAGGATCTTTTCGCCACGCTGGCAGGCAGCAAGCTGTTCACCAAGTTGGACCTCACTTCAGCCTATATGACTCAGGAACTGGCTGATGAATCCAAACTACTGACCACCATCACCACGCACAAGGGACTGTTTGTTTATAACAGGTGCCCGTTTGGCATTCGATCAGCGGCTGCGATTTTTCAACGAAACATAGAAAGCCTGCTTAAATCCATTCCTGGAACGATCGTATTCCAGGACGACATCCTCATCACGGGTCGAGACACCGAGGAACACCTCCACAACTTGGAGGAGGTGCTACGCCGACTAGACCGGATAGGCCTGCGACTCAAGAAGTCTAAATGAGTGTTCTTAGCTCCTGAGGTTGAGTTTCTGGGCAGGAGGGTTGCTGCAGATGGGATTCGGCCCACCGAATCCAAAACAGAGGCGATTCGACGAGCGCCCAGGCCCTGCAACACATCGGCGCTGCGTTCATTCCTGGGACTGTTGAACTATTTCGGGAACTTTCTGCCAAACTTGAGCACGTTGTTGGAACCACTAAACGTGCTCCTGCGTAAGGGTTGCGATTGGTTTTGGGGGGACTGTCAGGAACGGGCTTTTGATCGGGCACGAAACCTACTTTGTTCAAACAAATTGTTGACCCTGTACGACCCCTGTAAACATTTAGTTCTGACATGTGATGCATCGTCCTATGGGGTTGGGTGCATGTTGCAGCAGGGTAATGCTGAGGGTCAGCTACAACCTGTGGCTTATGCCTCCAGGTCGCTCTCTCAAGCAGAACGGGGCTATGGGATGGTCGAGAAGGAAGCGCTTGCATGTGTCTATGGTGTAAAAAAAATGCATCAGTACCTCTTCGGTTGAATTAGAGACGGACCACAAGCCACTCACATCCCTGTTGTCAGACAGCAAGGCTGTCAATGCCAACGCATCAGCTCGCATACAGCAGTGGGCCCTCACGCTAGCTGCTTATGACTACTCCATCCGGCACCGGCCCGGCACTGAAAACTGCGCTGACGCGCTCAGCAGGCTCCCACTGGCCACCACCGAAGGGGCAACTGAGCAAAGCACTGAGATTGTCATGGCTGTCGATGCCTTTGACAGTGCAGGCTCCCCCATCACAGCCCGCCAGATCAAAATCTGGACCAAGAGAGATCCCCTCCTATCTTTGATTAAGAAATGTGTCCTGACTGGGGATTGGGCGCCCGCACACGGAGCATGCCCTGAGGAGGTCAGACCGTTCCACAGGCGGATGGATGAGCTCTCCATCCAAGCCGACTGCCTACTATGGGGCAGCTGGGTAGTCATGCCCCAGAAGGGCAGGGAAGCATTCATCAGGGAACTCCACAGCGAGTACCCAGGCATTGTGCTGATGAAGGCCATCGCCCGGTCACATGTTTGGTGGCCTGGAATTGATTCAGACCTGGAACACTGTGTTCGCAGGTGCACGACTTGTGCCCAGCTGGGTAATGCCCCCAGGGAGGCCCCGCTCAGCCCGTGGCCCTGGCCCACCAAGCCATGGTCACGCATTCATGTTGACTATGTGGGCCCGTTCATGGGGAAAATGTTCCTCATTGTAGTAGATGCGTACTCGAAATGGATCGAGTGCATCATCCTGAATTCATGCACGTCATCCACCACCATGAAAAGCCTACGTGTGATCTTTGCAACCCATGGCTTGCCGGACATCCTGGTTAGTGACAATGGCCCGTGTTTCACGAGCTATGAATTCCGGGAGTTTATGTCGGGCAATGGCATCAACCACGTCAGGACTGCGCCGTTCAAGCCGGCCTCCAATGGCCAGGAGGAACGGGCAGTCCAAATCATTAAGCAAGGTATGCTCAGGATTCAAGGACCCTCCCTACAATGCCGTCTATCGCGCCTCCTGCTGGCCTATAGATCCTGCCCACACTCGCTCACGGGGGTCCCACCCACAGAGCTACTCATGAAACGGACACTCAAAACTCGGTTGTCCCTCATTCACCCAGTCCTGACCCACATAGTTGAGGGCAAGCGCAAGTCACAAAACGAGTACCATGACCGAAATTCAAGGGGGAGATGTACAGAAATAAATGATCCTGTATTCGTCCTCAATCACGCCATGGGGCCCAAATGGCTTGAGGGTACTGTAATTGGCAAAGAGGGGAATAGGGTCATCGTGGTAAAACTCAACAATGCCGTAAGCATCTGGACCAAGTAAAAAAAAGGTTCAGCATCGACATGGAGGAACCTGAAGAAGACCATGAGATGGAGCTCACAACACCGCCAGTGAACGAGCAACAAGAGCAATCAGAAGAATGCACAGTCCCTGCGGTCATCCCGGACAGGCCGGAATCACCACAGGTGACAGACACTCACGTCAGTGTCCAACAATCAGAGCCCCAACTGCGGCGCTCCACGAGGGAGCGTAGACCACCTGAAAGACTGAACCTATGATCCTAGTAAGACTTTGGGGGGGGTTCGGGGGGGGAAGGTGATGTCATGTTTGTAACTACAATGTAACACCACTGTATTACTGTATACACTCAACTCAGATGCACACCTTGACCACAGGGGGTGAACTTGTGGAGACACTCCTTACCTGATCACACAGGTATATAAAGGGAGGTCCCACGCAGGGTCAGCACTTCTGGAGTCCTGTAATAAAGAGTTAAGGTCACAGAGTGGCTTTGTCCCTGGAATGTGCCTCGTGTGGTTTCATGCTGCAGAGTAAGGACTTTACAGATCGAGGACCTAGGGTTACAGGAGTGAGTACTGATTGAGAGAGGGACCCAGGGTTACAGGGCTGAGTACTGATAGAGGACCCAGGGTTACAGGGGTGAGTACTGATAGAGAGAGGGACCCCAGGTTACAGGGGTGAGTACTGATAGGGAGAGGGACCCGGGATTACAAGGGTGAGTACTGATAGAGAGAGGGACCCAGGGTTACAGGAGTGAGTACTGATAGACAGAGGTACCCAGGGTTACAGGGCTGAGTACTGATAGAGGACCCAGGGTTACAGGGGTGAGTACTGAAAGAGGACCCATGGTTACAGGGGTGAGTACTGATAGAGAGAGGGACCCAGGGTTACAGGGGTGAGTACAGATAGAGAGTGGGACTCAGGGTTACAGGGGTGAGTACTGATAGAGAGAGGGACCCAGGGTTATAGGGGTGAGTACTGATAGAGAGAGGGACCCAGGGTTATAGGGGTGAGTACTGATAGAGAGAGGGACCCAGGGTTACAGGGGTGAGTACTGATAGAGGACCCAGGGTTACAGGGGTGAGTACCGATAGAGAACAGGTAGAGGTGATTGAATGTGGTTGACATGTTATAAATTGAGGTGGATGCCATTGTTTGATTGAAGTTTGCTGTGGGGGATTGGATGGAGCAGCTGTTTTGGTTACTCTTTGTGTGAGGCAGCACCTGTGTCCGCTCATTGTCTCCCTATAGTCACATGGCTGTGGACAGAATTCAAAAGGAGCCAGATCATTTACCTTCCAATAACCCCAGTGTCATGTGGTAAAGTGCCCTGTCTGTCGCTTGGCATGTCAAGTGAAGGCAGACACCACACACCACGAACCATGAAGATAGCAGTGAGGGGAAATAGATACAAGCAGCAAGGCCTGAAAGCTATCCGCAAATCCCAAGCAGGAACATGACGAACAGATCAAGTGTCCCCTTGGTGCCTCAGTTGGTTAAGCTAAGCTGTGCAGACTAGAAAGATCCCAGGTTTGATTCTCAATCCGTGTGGAGTTAGCCAACATCAGCCGGGGCGGAGTCTAGGTGCCATACTTGCATACCTTGTCGTCTTAAGTTCACGAATGAAGAAGGGGTGAAGTACCAGAGGATTGTCACTGCTTGTGGAACATCACCCGGGGGGGGCAGGGCATCCAGGAAAGGAGGGGACAAAACAAGGGGGGAATTTTGTTTTATTAAATTATCTAAAATTATGAGCTGTGCCTGTCCCTCCTGGGTGTGTGTGAAATATCGAGCTACTGCATCGATATATCGATTAAAGACCATGCCAGATCATTACTGCAGCTTCACAGAGGAACAATCTGTAGTTCATTACAGGAAACCCATTCATCCAGCATTTATTAAGAGGATAAAAGTATGTTCTACAGAAAGGGGCAGGAAGTTAAATACTCTGAGTTAATTTACACTGTTAAAGTGAGTTAAAGGATGAATCCAGGAACTGGGAGCATCCAATATTAACTAATGATCCTAAAAATCCAATTCACCGTAACACGATTTTAATACCCAATATGTTCATTTTATGAAGAGCTGATTTTGTCCCACCGACATCTGCGAAGAATTGCACTGGGATTTGTATTCCCCAGTATGTGCTGCTCTATTTAATAGTGTCCTGCGGCCCCAGGGCAGTTAGTCAGCTGCAGTACCAGCCCATTTGCAGTTAAATGACCCTATCCTAACAGACAGGGGTCACGACCCCATATCTCTGTCCCTACATAATGTCATCTAATGTCCGACGGGCCTGGCCAGCATAGAACTGAAAACAAACACTTCACAATGTGGAAAGCACAATAACCCTTGCCGGTAGAATATTTGCCATGTCTGTTTTTTTCGCCTTTATAGAAATCCTGTTGTGTAAATTCACCCTAATTAAACTTTTCATGATGCAATTTAAGTACATTTACCATAATCTACTAACAATGGGTGTCTTAAACTCCCCATTGGGCAGATAAAGGGATTTGGTGTAAAGGTCGTCTTTTTTTGTTCATTCTCGGGATGTGGGCGTCGCTGGCAAGGTTGGCATTTATAGCCCATCCCTAGTCACCCCTTGTACAACTGAGTGGCTCACTTGGCTACTTCAGAGGCCAGTTAACCAGGTTGATGTGTCACGCATAGGCCAGGCCAGGTAAGGACTGTTCCTTCCCGAAAGGACATTGGTGAACCATTCAGGTTTTTACGACAATCCGACGGCTTCATGGTCACTTTTACTGATAGCAGCCTTTTCAGAGTTAAACTGAATTCAAATTCTCAAACTACCATGCTCATGTCCTCTGGGTTATTAGTGCTGTAATATGTCCACTACATGACCGCACCCAGTACATTGCCTGTCGTAGGCTGTGTGTGGGTGATGCACAGCAAGTAGCGATGTTAACCAGAAGCAAAGCGTCAAGATTCCCATGTACACGGTCCTGTGGAACACATATTTTTCTCTTTGCACTCCTAGTGTGCCAAAGGAAATGGGGGTAGAAAAACTGCAGGAAGGCTCCAGATTTGGCCTCATCTGGAGGTCCCTGTGAATTTTGTTTCCTGCCCCTATCTAAAGCAGACTTCATCACACAAAGAAACACTCTATACGTGAAGTTTTTGTGAAAGGAAAGAGAATCCAAGGGAAGCACACAGAGCTTGGATGCAGTACCTAGCCAGCACAAGACTTCTTGTATGTGCCTGACGGCTTTGTCACTCCAGAGAGGCTCTGAGCTAAAGGTTCATGGGGTCACGGAGGTTTGATAAATAGCTTTCCTAACTAATTAACCTCCAAGATCTCTTTTCCCACTGGACAAGGGGAGGCCTCAGATGAGATGTCGCCTATTAAAAAAATCTGTTTCCTCACCGTCGAATCGAACAGGCAATCGGTAGCAGAAAAACTTTCCTTCGGTGCAAGTGTGTAATTTCTAAATTAATAATGTGGCGAGAAAGGGAGAGGTGGGTGTTCTCCTTTTGTTCAATTTTGGGTTTTTTTGGGAGGAGGAGGGGGAGGAATTCTCATCCCATCAGGTTATAATCTGGTTTATACTGGTTCAAATTGTTCAAAAGAGGGTGGGGGAAGTGCTATAAACAGACAAGACAAACACTGCCAATTTCATGGGTAATAACACTTCAAAGGTTCTTAATTCCTTCCCCCCCCCCAGTACAGATGGGAAGTATTTTCACTGTGTACAATGCACTCACTTGCTTTCTCTTTTATCTTCCTAGAATCTGACTGTATCTTCCTAATCTATTGTATTTTGTATACTTGTTCTAGCTCTCCCAACTTTGTGATCAGAAGGCAAGTGCGTGTGATTAAAATAACGTTAAACAACCTGAAAACAATTAAAATAAACATGATCTGTTTCGTGTTTATTAATTGAGTTATTCTCATGACATAATTGCGGTTTCATTTTGATTTAAATGTTTCGAATGTGCCGCTTACCCACAAAAGCCCTGATTAACAGTGCTGTAAAGATGGATCTTCAAAGGGAAATACAGATTTCTAACTTAAATTCCCCTTGCCTCACGCACTAGTCCATGGCTAAAATAAAAACACAATATTGAAAACAAAGACAAATGCTTTGTGTGCCTGTTGTACAGTGTTTCTAATCTCTCGTCCATTTTATTCATTGAACGAGAGGTTTCTGTCCTCCCTGAGCTCGCCTTAGGACACCAGCGTTACAGTGTGACAGGTGTACCGCCCCAGTCAAACTCCCCACCTGCCACTGTCCACGGAGCGTGTTGGGCACTTACTGACTCCAGGAGTTTTGTTAAGCATGAATAAATGAAATGCACCTGTCAGTGACTGAGGTGGTCAACGGTGTGATGGGAACTTTTGACCATTGCACTTGAAATAAAATTAAATGCCTATAGCGCCATAGATTTCATTAGTTTAGGAGTCAATGCACGATTTGTGTCTCGACTATTTTATGTCTATCTGGGTGCACAGTATGTTGCATATATCAGTATATGTACTGTATGCATGTCAGTGTACTATCTAGATGAAAAATCCTGGAACTCTCTACCCAACAGTACTGTGGGAGCACCTTCACACGGACTGGAGTGGTTCAAGAAGGCCCATCACTGCCTTCTCAAGGGTAACTAGTAATGGGCAATAAAGCCAACCTTGCCAGTGACACCCACATCCCGAGAATGATTTTTTTTTTTAAATAGAGAACGGGTCCTGCGAAAAGCGCAGGACACTAATTTAAATAAAATATTCTGCACTATAAATAATCCCAATGTGCGCTCCCAACACCAATGTATCAACCTTATCCAATATGGCAGGCGGCTCACTTCCTACCCATCATATTGTGACCTCAGTAAATGTTGTTGCTGTTGTTAGTAGGCCGGTTAGCACCTGGAAAACAGGTGCTCGGTGGCTGAATTTCCAGGCCCAAATATCATTTAGGTAAAATATAACCCTGTCATTTTATGCAAAAGCATTAGAAATTTTATAAACAAATACTAATCCCACTTAATTCCTCTTAGTTTCTTTGTTGAACCAAAATGTAACAGAGCTCTCTCTTATTTATGAGGGTTTTTTTGTAAAGTGATATTTTCTAGAGAATTCTTTTAGTACCAGACTTATTTGTACCTTTTGAAACTGTTTCAAATTTGAGTGATTATTGGCTGGGGCTGAAAGTACCATATGCAAATGGTACCTGTTGGATGATTTCTGATATCCAAGCACACCTTTCAAGGAGTCAGACTGAAGAAATGATTTTCTCCTGAGGGTGAAAGCTGTTTAAAACATCTCGTCATTTAAGCAATAAAGTAATACTGTTTCTGATGCTCTCTTGTACTTCTGTTCCAGGGAATAAGTTTAAACAATTCATTTCAAAACCGATTATCCCACTCAAAGAGAGATCTACCTAGAAATGACTGTTTGTGATAGTGCAAGAACTATAGCCTAGAAATGGACATTTATAATATTAGCATACAAACTGTAGCCCAGAAATTACTGTGTGATATTAATCATTGCACCATAATATAGGAATTACTGCTTGCAACATTAACACACAGACTATAGTCTAGAAAGTGCTCCACAAAAGCAAAATACTGCGCATGGTGGAAATGTGAAATAAAAACTGAAACTGCTGGAAATACTCAGCAGGTCAGGAGGCATCTGTGGAGAGAGAAACAGAGTTAATGTTTCAGGTCAATGACCTTTCATCTGAACTGACACGTTAACTCTGTTTCTCCCTCCAGACCGGCTGAGTATTTCCAGCATTTTCTGGATATTACTGCATGAAAAACTGCCCAGAAATAACAATCAGATCTGAACTATAGCTTAGAAATTAGTTTGCGACATTAACTGATAAACTTTAGTATAGGAAGGTATGAACTGTAACAGAAACATATAAACTACAGGATAGGAAATAATGTTTGCAATACTCGCATACGAACTATAGCTTAAAATTACTCTTTGCAACTGACACATACGATATAGCTTAAAATGACTGCGACTTAGAATCATAGAATCATAGAATGGTTACAGCACGGAAGAAGGCCATTCAGTCCGTTGAGCCCGTGCCGACTCTCTGAAAGAGCACCTCAGCCAGTCCCACTCCCCCGCCCTTTCCCCGTAGCCCTTCAATTTTTTTCCTTCAGATACTTATCCAACTCCCCTTTGAAAGCCATGATTGAGTCTGCCTCCACCACCCTCTCAGGCAGTGCATTCCAGATCCTAACCACTCGCTGCGTGAAAATGTTTTTCCTCGTGTCGCCTTTGGTTCTTCTGCCATCTTAAATCTGTGACCTCTGGTTCTTGACCCTTCCACCAATGGGAACAGTGTCTCTCTATCTACTCTGTCCAGACCCCTCATGATTTTGAATACCTCCATCAAACCTCCTCTCAACCTTCTCTGCTCCAAGGAGAACAACCCCAGCTTCTCCAGTCTATCAACGTAACTGAAGTCCCTCATCCCTGGAATCATTTTCGTAAATATTTTCTGCACCCTCGCTAAGGCCTTCACATCCTTCCTAAAGTGCGGTGCCCAGAATTGGACACAATAGTCCAGTTGAGGCCGACCTAGTGTTTTATACAGGTTCATCATTTGTACTCTATGTCTCTATTTATGAAGCCCAGGATCCCATAAGCCTTTTTAATCACTTTCTCAACCTGCCCTGCCACCTTCAACGATCTGTGCACACATACCCCCAGGTCTCTCTGTTCATGCACCCCCTTTAGGATTGTACCCTTTAGTTTATATTTCCTCTCCTCATTCTTTCTACCAAAATGTATCACTTCACACTTTTCTGCGTTAAATTTCATCTTACACATAAAATATATATCTTAAAATGACTCTTTGCAACTTCATAGAATCATAGAGTGGTTACAGCATGGAAGAAGGCCATTCGGCCCGTCGAGCCCATGCCGGCTCTCAGCCAGTCCCACTCCCCGCCCTTTCCCCGTAGCCCTGCAATTGTTTTTCTTTCGGGTACTTATCCAACCCCCTTTTGAAAGTCGTGATTGAGTCTGACTCCACCACTCTTTCAGGACTTACACGTACAAACTATAGCTTAAAATGACCATTTGCGGATTACACATATGATATATAGCTTAAAATGACCATTTGCGACTTGTTCATACGATATATAGCTTAAAATGACCATTTGCGACTTGTTCATACGATATATAGCTTAAAATGGCCGTTTGCGACTTACACATACGATATATAGCTTAAAATGACCATTTGCGACTTGTTCATACGAACTGTAGCTTACAATGACTAATGTATTTATATGAATCTAATTGTTTCCCCCCCAAGAGCATCTTGTTCCTTTTGCATCAAACATTTAACATTCTTTTATTTTATTTTTCATTTTTCTCTTTATGGACAAGCTGTTTAGATTGCTAAAACACACTTTGCAATGAATGCTGCATTATAAGCTGGAGCTAACCAAGTGGGGAGGATGAGAATTACTTTGGCTATCACTGCATGAATTGGATGAAAAGGACCAAATCTTGAGGGGACTGGTTATATTTTGGGGTTTATTCTCTCGGTATTTTTCTCATGTTCAGCATCTCAAACCACTCCTGTAGGAGCACCCTCTTCCCCCATGGTCTCTGGCACCCCTTTACTTGCCTAACAAGATAACATCACCCACATAAATAGTAACATTTCTTTTGCTGATCCTCTCTCTCTCTCTGATAGCTTCAGACAAATTGCTCAATTTTTCAAGACAAGCTAAGATATGATTTCCCAAAAATAATCTGACCAAAGCAGATTTAAATATATGTCCATTAAACCCCCAAGCGTTGCCAATCAAACATATTCAGACAGAACCCACAAGGTGCTCCTGTTTGAATTGATTGGCTTAGGCCATCTCTCAGGCACCTGGTCTAGATAATAATATCTGGTCATAATAATCTGAGTCATTTTTGTGAGTTAACCTGGTCTTTAATCCTATATTTACTGTGATAGCAAGAAGGGGAAGAAAGAACTTGTATTTCTACAATGTCTTTCACCACATCAGGGTGTCCCAAAGTGGTTTCCAGCCAATGAAGTACTTTTGAAGTGTAGTCACTGTTGTAATGTGGGCATAATGAAGGCCGATACCAGGATACATCATAGACATAAATGTTGCATTTTTGTCACAGATACAACATTGTAATGCTGGCAAATTGGGATTGTGCACACCTGCAGTGTGGGCCTTGTTGAATTTGGTGATGGGAGTCCCTGCTTTAATTTGAATTGGATACTACGACAGGAAGCGCTCTCCCAGAGAGCTTTGGGCTCGAGCATACTTGGTTGAGGGAGAGCACAGAATCCAGCTCGCAGCTCGCCATGAAAGGGGACGCATTGTTCACAGTGGCACCATGAGGGCAGGCGACCAACAGTGCCCTAGTGACACTGGAGAGTCGGAGGTCCTGCTGCTCAAGGTGCACCAAGGGAGAGCAGCCCTATTTGGGGGTGAAGACCACTGCCCCTCCAGTAAAAACATGTGCCGGCTGCATGGAGGTTGCTGGCCAAGTCACCCAGGTCCTTTGGCTGCAAATGAGAAAGATGTGTGCTGGCATAGGAGCAAGGTGAGGATGAGTGCGCTCGTGTGGGCTCCATCAAGTATGGCACATACGTTAGTTGGGGACTGCCATGTCCTCTGAAGTACCTTTTAAAACATGGTTTTTAATTGCATGGCACATTTTTCTTAAAGATGGAGATAGGAGTCACAAACAAGTGTTGAGGTGTCCAGGTCAAGTGACTCCCCAGCTGTTAAGGGCTTTCTCAGTGGGGTCCACAGCCATGGTTGCACAGGGTAGTCTTGATCTCCTACAAGCCATCCACCCACGGTTTCCCCTTCAGGCACCATGGGAGGCTGCACAGTGAGGGCATCGTGGCTGCTTCATGGATAACAGCCATGACGTATACGAAGATACTTCTGTGCTCAGATGCCACCCGAATAGTAAGTGAGGGCAAATCTTCTTCATGAAGGCTGTGGGGTTGACATGAAGAGCCTTGATGCCCACATGAGTACCATGTGTGACTGCACTCAAGAGCACACTGCCACCCAATGAAAGTTGTGTGCCCTGCCCAGCTGATGCCTGCTTCACACAGGAAAACCTATGAGGGTATCGCCCCCCCCCCTCTACTCCAGGAAACATAGCAGCTGTCAATTCCCTGATCAAGCCATGCCAGGGCCCGGTGTGGCCTGTGTCTCCTGGGGTGGCTCGGAGTGCTCGAATAGCTGGAAACTTTCCTTCGCTTGATTTCTCTTAACCAGGGGTTACCCTTTGCAGCCATGGCTGATGACACCCCAACTAGAAACCCCCAACACCAGCACAGTACAGATACACTGAGGCGCTGTGGAGAACACAAGAGTGATGTTGATTCAGCGATTCCAGTGTCCATTAGAACAGGCTCAAGGGGCTGAGGGTCCGCTATGTGGACCATTCAGGTGAGGTGCTGCCCTGCAGCCCAACCAAAGTCTCCAAAAGCATTTACCATTTGATGCATACCGCAAAATGTTGATCCCCAAAGAGGAGTGGGCCTGGGGCCCACAGGGAGAACAATAGATTGACAGGGACGCCATTGACGTACAGGCAGGAAGATTGCTATGGAACTCCAATCAAGAACTTCTTCCGGCAATGGACCCCTCCTGTCACTCACCAGCTTTTCTTTCCCCGAGGAACGCCTAGACATTGCCACCCCTAGACATGCTGCACATTCCTTCCAAAGCACTGTCAATGCAAAGGAACAATAAGATCTAGATGTATCCTGTGCTATTTGCATAGCTGACATGGTTTGAGACTGACACTCATGCTTCCCCTTGGTGACCCCATAAGGTATGTTTGTCTTGGGATGTGCTCAAGTGCTCCTTTAATTTGGAGGAGCGATTGTGGTGGCAGGTTGAGGTCAGGTGGTCTGGTACTGTAGCCTTGGACTCGGGACACATGGTCACGTCATGTCCCTGGAACAGCCAGAGCCACATCAACAGACGCAGTGGCTGCCAATGCCTGCCCATTCTCGGGCACCTCCTCAATCCTTTTGAGGGGCCTGTTTGGAATGGGAGGAGGTGGGGACACATTGAATGTAAACCACTTCATCGGAGCCTTCCCTTGCCTAGCCCTATGGCTGGGCACCCAACCTGGATGACCTACAATCTGCACGAGAAGTAGTCCATGTGGGTAAAGCGTACTGTCACTGCTCTTTGCAAACCATCGCCCAGTCTGTCCAATCTGGCAACAGTAGATTTGTATAACCCGGTGCCCAAGGTTTCAAAGATGCCAGTCACAGCTTTAGTGAGAGAATGCTGTTTAGCACTTGTTCTGTCAGTTTTGGGGCTCTGCTTCAGATGACTATGAAGTACCACTCACTCCATAGCACTCTGCATTAAGTCCCTCCCATATGACTGCAGTGATGGCAGAGGTACCCTGCTGCCCATTCTCTGCCAGCTGCTGCAGACTGCTCATGTTGGCCACGAAAGATGTAACAAATGTCCTTTTTGCGCCTGCATCAACTCCCATCTGAAGGCAGGCACAGTAGAATGCCAGCCTCTTGCCCATATAGTTGGCATGTGGCATGGGCTTGCAACCTAGCAAGATCTTGCTCCTTCCTCTCCTGCCAACTCCACTTGCTCCAACTCATTTGTCAATTGTGATTCACCTGGCGCCCCCTTCCTCAAACTGGCTAAGTGCAGTCTCTGGGTGCTAGCGTACACGTACTGTGTGATGGGAGCAGGAGGACTGCCTGACACAAACTGCTGTGGTGTGCCAGGATCCCCTGGAACCAATTCGTCTCGCCTCATTTCGGGAGGAACCTATAGAGGAAAGTAAAGGGGATTACAATGCCTCAGCAAGATAATGGCTTCAAACATAGGTCAGATCACCAGGCATGTGGTGTGCCACACAGCCACTTCACCAGAGCAACCCCTGCTGTGAGGATTACAAAAGGGAATCAGAAGTATGACGGACCAAAATCAATGGAGGATGCTTGCTCGCTGCACCAACGCCTCCAAACCCAACCAAGCCAATGCCATCTGTAGCTTCTCCATCAAAGAGGGCAAGGGCTATCTTCTCAAGTGGCGTCAGTTCCTCCATGATAGCTGCCACCACTGCCCCCAACCCCCATGCCTGTTCTGGTCCTCTCCCTGTGATTGCGCCTGCAAGCAGAGCAGAGTGAAGAAGACAATAGGAACTCCCCTGAGCATCCCCGGTCACCTCTCCTCCCCGGGACCAAGACTTTGTTAGCTGGCATGGTGTTTCTGCTGGCAGTACTCTGTGAGCTGAACTGGAAACTGATGTGTGCAAGATATTACCGTGCCCCTCTGCAGTTATGCCCTCCACTCTCTGTTCTATGCCAAAGTACAACAACAAGGGGTGAATGTTTTCCGCAAGCTCTCTCCTCAAGGGTGCAGGAGAGAAACATTCCATTGAGACCGTGCCTTCCATGGTCTATTCACAAGCATGTATGCAGAAGATGGGACACTTACCTTGGCACTTGTTTGGATACGGGACAATCTCTTCCTCATTTCCTCCTGGGTATGACTCTCTTGTCCACCACCCTGCATGCAGCTTGTACCTCAGTCTCCACAAGAGGGTTAACATCTACTCCACAAAGAGAAACCCTGCTTTGCCGCATCTTGTGCAGCACGATCGCCAAGGCATTGCCAGTGAGGCACAGTTTGGCCCACACATCCTCCGACAACAAACAGTATGTTTCCACACCCAAAAATTGTCCAGCATTAAAGAGAGCCACAGATCATAGCCCCCATTCTGCCTAAAATGAGTGTTTGTGATATAAGTGTAAGAGCTATCATCTAGAAATGAACAGTTGTGCTGTCTTATTAACTATAGACTAGAAATTACCGATTGTGATATGATTTTATGAACTTTAATCTAGAATTTATAGTTTGATATTTTATGAACTATAGTCTAGAAATTACTGTGATATTTTATGAATAATGTTCCAGTATTTACTGTTTGTGCTATTTTATGAATAGTCTAGAAATTACAGTTTGTGATATTTTATGAATTTTAGTCTAATACTATTTTATGAACTATATTTTAGAAATTACTGTTTGTGATAGTTGATGAACTGCAGTCTACAAATGATTATAAGTGCATGCACTATAGCCTATCATTTAGTATTGGTGATATCAGTGTATAAACTATAGGGTAGAAATTATTCATATTAGAGTATGAATTATGTTCGAAAGAATGACTGATATTAGGCTGTATTGTCTAAAAATTGTAATGTGTAAAGTATAATATAGAAATTATTGTTTATGATATTGATGTATGGCTTATAGCCTAAAAATTAGTATTTGCGATTAGTTTATTAACTATAGGTTAATTATTATTTGTGTCATTTGCGTATGAACTATAGTATAGAAATGAATGTTTGATAATAGTGCATGAAACATTATCTAGAAATGACTGGGTATGGTATAACTGTATAAACTATAGCCTCGACGTGACAGTTTGTTATTTCACAAGAACTTAAAGTTGAATGGAATATTTGTGATATTGGGGTGTGACTCGTCCTGCGTGGAATATTTAGCATGTGAACTATAACATGGAAATGACTGTTTTGTGATATTAGCACGTGAAATAGATAAGGGGTTGGTCTAAAAATCCCTTCGTCAATGTTAGAGCTACCAGCGGTGTTTGAGACAGAAGCACGCGGTTGATAGACATTTCATATCTAACTCTCGCAACGACCACAGTTAACGATTACAATCTATTTTCGGAGGTTGAAGCCCCCAGCGTGAGCATTGCCCCTTTCATTTCTATTTGAGCCGCTTGCTCGACATGATTATCGCACAGAGTGTGGAAGATGGGACTGAGGTACTCACGTTCTGTGGCCATGGTAATGACAGTCTCTGTCGTGGCGTGATATTCGTCGTCTTCGAGAGGAGGCTCTTTGGCTAAGCAGTCATCCCCTTGGATGTCATACCGGTCCAGCAGTTGCTGCAAAGGGGGAGCTTTGGGCAGGAGCTGATTGACAATATCTCGACTGATGTTGGGAGCTTGTTTGAGCCGCAGCTTGCTCAGGATCTGAGATTTAATGGATTCCAACCGTAATGCTTTGCTATGCTCCCTCCACAAACAAGCAGAGCATTCTTGTCTCCCAGGTTCCGCCTGGTCCACGACCCTCTCCCCAGCCTCCAAGTCCTTCTCCAAGGCTGGCTCGTCACTGCCTGTCAATCCCAGGGAGATCAGGAGGCAAAGGAAAACGTGTGGTCTGTGCATGATCTGATGGTGTGTGTGTGTGTATGTGTGTGCCCTGTGCAGAATGAAGACACGTCCTGTACCCAGATTGCAGCCGGGAGAGAGGAGAGGAGAGAGGACAGTGGGTGAGTGACACGCTGGTGGATGATAAGTGCTCAAGTGAGGCGCCCCTTTTTATATCACAACTTTGGCCACAACTATTGTGTCGTAAAAATCCAGGATTGGCTGACGAGCCAAACAAAAGGCTTTTTGGCTGTCAGGAGGAGAGAGAGAGAAAATAAGAGATTGCCTTGTGTCAGTGCTAGTTAGCATTCCTACGTTACCCCTCTGTCCCTATCACTCTCACACATACATACCTTGTCTCAGGCTGCCATTCCCTCTCACACTCCTCTCTCTCCCTCCCCACTTATTGTGCTCTCACGTCCACAATCTGGAGATTTAAACACAGGTTAATGCTTCCTTTCAGTAATTGTTTTAATGGACAGACAGTTCCTAAACTTTCCTTACAGTTTCTTTTTTTTAGATTGAAATCACTGGCATTGTTTATTTTCTGTAATTTATTTCCAGATCCTTGATGTGTGATTGTATTATTTTCTAAATTATTTCCTCTAAATCAACCAAGATTGACGCTCAAGCAATGGTACGCCAGTCAAACTAACCTGCAATTAACATCATTGAAGTTTACTTGTGCCCAGCGCTTGGGACTCGAGAGCTGCTGATGAAATATGTTCCTATCTTCATTTCATCCCCATTGCCGAATATTTTAGCGAGACTTTACTGTGAATTAATCTATTGTCTTTTTTTTGGGGGGGGGTGAGGTTGTGGGGTAGAATCACAATGCGGCGATCCTTCGCTTCCTGGGGGGGGGGGGGGGCTTTTAATCTTTTCAATATTTGCATATCGGAAAATAAAGCTTGAATTCCCCTCCCGGGTTAAGTTCATCTCACGGTGTAAGTTCGGCCCTGTTTTGCATAAAAATACTATTTTCATGAATCACTCATTCATTAATTTATTCATCCGTTCGTTCGTCCATTTATTAAAACAAGCAATGCTCGCTACATTACAGACGATGCGCCGAACCTTTTCGTGTCAGTTGCAAGTCAGTTTCATCGTGTGACGAGCTCCGGGTTGTTTGAGGAGCTGAGGTCGTGCTGGTACTCAGCTTGTTTTTAAATAAAACGATCGAAAGAGAGAAGCAAGTGACAATATCCAATAACCATTTATTTCATTATAGATTGGAGTGTATGCACCAGACCCAAGGGACAGGGGCATTGCAATTTACAGCGTAAACTGGATGAACCGCTAAATCTATATTGACCCTCGAGTCCCTAATGTTACAGTGCAAGATGTGGGCCTCGCCACATGATGGAGAGGTGACATTTAAAATCGAAATTGATTAAGTTCGCCTGGTTAGTTTCAAATCCTGATTGCAATGGAATGATTGTTACTGGGAATAGGTTAGGAGGGCAGATGGAGGCTTTTGTGTCCGGGTAATGTATAAACAGCAAATAAAATACAAGGCAAATAAGATACAAAAAGACATTATCGGTTGGGATTCGAAAAAGAGGAAACCCATTTCTTATTACCACAGTTACATATCTCAAGACTTATACAGGGTCAGATTGTATATCATTCGATTTAATCAGAGCGAGACTTGCATATACTGCCAGGCTGCCATGTAACCTGGGCTCCAATTCTGACCAGATTTGTGTCTAAAACTGAAAGAACTTTCCGGCACAGACACGATGGGCCGAATGGCCCCCTTCTGTACCGTAAATGATTCTATGAACTGGACATTGGGCTGTGCTGGCTGATCCCAGATTTGCAACACATCTTTAAAATCACTTGCCAAAGTTTGCCCCCTCCGGTTGAAGTGATTATCAGATCGAATTATTGAATGCAATATGTCGGATTTATTGAAAATATTCGTTTCTGTGTCCAGGCCAACAGAGACAAACGAGTGTGTGTGTGGCGAACCGACGGAGTGAAATCATGACGGATTGATACAGAGGGATTTCTGATCTGCCTTTATCCACTTTAACGGTGAAGGAATCGGTACCATTTAGATTACTCAGTGTTTCCGAAGAGCGACTGGGCAAGTTTTCAAACGGTGCACTGTATTGGATACAATGCTGTGAAATAACCTTTTCATACAGATTACTGCAGGAAAAGGATCGGTTGGTTTTTGTTGCAATGAAATGCCCCCAGCGGATTGCAGAAGTCACCCTTCTGATCGGGCCGTTTCAGGACAACTCAGTGTTGTCATGGTGGAACTCTGCCATTCTTCAGTGCCTGGCGACATAAAGCTCAATAAAACATAACAGGCTTTACTATAACACAATCAAAACACCTCCATCACTTAGAGCAACATTAATTTAGCAGAAAATAATTCGGAATAAAGAAAATCTGTGAAATGACCAAGCACATAGGAACAGGAGGATGCCATTCAGTCCCTCGAACCTGTTACATTAGGAACAGGAGGAGGCCATTCAGCCCCTCGAGCCTGTTACATTAGGGACAGGAGGAGGCCATTCAGTTCCTCAAACCTGTTACATTAGGAACAGGAGGAGGCAGTCAGCCCCTTGAACCTGTTACATTAGGAACAGGAGGAGGCCGTTCAGCCCCTCGAGCCTGTTACATTAGGAACAGGAGGGGGCCATTCAGCCCCTCGAGCCTGTTACATTAGGAAGAGGAGGAGGCCGTTCAGCCCCTCGAGCCTGTTACATTAGGAACAGGAGAAGGCCATTCAGCCCCTCGAACATGTGACATTAGGAACAGGAGGAGGCCATTCAGCGCCTCATATCTGTTACATTAGGAACAGGAGGAGGCCGTTCAGCCCCTCGAACCTGTTACATTAGGAACAGGAGGAGGCCATTGAGCTCCTCGAGCCTGTTACATTAGGAACAGGAGGAGGCCATTCAGCCCCTCGAACCTGTTACATTAGGAACAGGAGGAGGCCATTCAGCCCCTCGAACCTGTTACATTAGGAACAGGAGGAGGCCATTCAGCCCCTCGAGCCTGTTACATTAGGAACAGGAGGCCATTCAGCCCCTCGAGCCTGTTTCATTAGGAAAAGGAGGAGGCCATTCAGCCCCTCGAGCCTGTTACATTAGTAACAGGAGGAGGCCATTCAGCCCCTCGAGCCTGTCACATTAGGAACAGGAGGAGGCCATTCAGCCCCTCAAACCTGTTACATTAGGAACAGGAGGAGGCCATTCAGCCCCTCGAACCTGTTACATTAGGAACAGGAGGAGGCCATTCAGCCCCTCGAACCTGTTACATTAGGAACAGGAGGAGGCCGTTCAGCCCCTCAAACCTGTTACATTAGGAACAGGAGGAGGCCATTGAGCTCCTCGAGCCTGTTACATTAGGAACAGGAGGAGGCCATTCAGCCCCTCGAACCTGTTACATTAGGAACAGGAGGAGGCCATTCAGCCCCTCGAACCTGTTACATTAGGAACAGGAGGAGGCCATTCAGCCCCTCGAGCCTGTTACATTAGGAAAAGGAGGAGGCCATTCAGCCCCTCGAGCCTGTTACATTAGTAACAGGAGGAGGCCATTCAGCCCCTCGAGCCTGTCACATTAGGAACAGGAGGAGGCCATTCAGCCCCTCGAACCTGTTACATTAGGAACAGAAGGAGGCCATTCAGCCCCTCGAACCTGTTACATTAGAAACAGGAGAAGGCCATTCAGCCCCTTGAGCCTGTTACATTAGGAAAAGGAGGAGGCCATTCAGCCCTTCGAGCTTGTTACATTAGGAACAGGAGTAGGCCATTCAGCCCCTCGAGCCTGTTACATTAGGAAAAGGAGGAGGCCATTCAGCCCCTCGAGCCTGTTACATTAGCAACAGGAGGAGGCCATTCAGCCCCTCGAGCATGTGACATTAGGAACAGGAGGAGGCCATTCAGCGCCTCGTGTCTGTTACATTAGGAACAGGAGGAGGCCGTTCAGCCCCTCGAACTCGTTACATTAGGAACAGGAGGAGGCCATTGAGCTCCTCGAGCCTGTTACATTAGGAACAGGAGGAGGCCATTCAGCCCCTCGAGCCTGTTATATTAGGAACAGGAGGAGGCCATTCAGCCCCTCGAACCTGTTACATTAGGAACAGGAGGAGGCCGTTCAGCCCCTCGAACTCGTTACATTAGGAACAGGAGGAGGCCATTGAGCTCCTCGAGCCTGTTACATTAGGAACAGCAGGAGGCCATTCAGCCCCTCGAGCCTGTTATATTAGGAACAGGAGGAGGCCATTCAGCCCCTCGAACCTGTTACATTAGGAACAGGCCATTCAGCCCCTCGAACCTGTTACATTAGGAACAGGAGGAGGCCATTCAGCCCCTCGAGCCTGTTACATTAGGAACAGGAGGAGGCCATTCAGCCCCTCGAGCCTGTTCCATTAGGAACAGGAGGAGGCCATTCAGCCCCTTGAACCTGTTATATTAGGAACAGGAGGAGGCCATTCAGCCCTTTGAACCTGTTATATTAGGAACAGGAGGAGGCCATTCAGCCCCTCGAGAATGTGACATTAGGAACAGGAGGAGGCCATTCAGCCCCTCGTGTCTGTTACATTAGAAACAGGAGAAGGCCATTCAGCCCCTTGAGCCTGTTACATTAGGAAAAGGAGGAGGCCATTCAGCCCTTCGAGCTTGTTACATTAGGAACAGGAGTAGGCCATTCAGCCCCTCGAGCCTGTTACATTAGGAAAAGGAGGAGGCCATTCAGCCCCTCGAGCCTGTTACATTAGCAACAGGAGGAGGCCATTCAGCCCCTCGAGCATGTGACATTAGGAACAGGAGGAGGCCATTCAGCGCCTCGTGTCTGTTACATTAGGAACAGGAGGAGGCCGTTCAGCCCCTCGAACTCGTTACATTAGGAACAGGAGGAGGCCATTGAGCTCCTCGAGCCTGTTACATTAGGAACAGGAGGAGGCCATTCAGCCCCTCGAGCCTGTTATATTAGGAACAGGAGGAGGCCATTCAGCCCCTCGAACCTGTTACATTAGGAACAGGAGGAGGCCGTTCAGCCCCTCGAACTCGTTACATTAGGAACAGGAGGAGGCCATTGAGCTCCTCGAGCCTGTTACATTAGGAACAGCAGGAGGCCATTCAGCCCCTCGAGCCTGTTATATTAGGAACAGGAGGAGGCCATTCAGCCCCTCGAACCTGTTACATTAGGAACAGGCCATTCAGCCCCTCGAACCTGTTACATTAGGAACAGGAGGAGGCCATTCAGCCCCTCGAGCCTGTTACATTAGGAACAGGAGGAGGCCATTCAGCCCCTCGAGCCTGTTACATTAGCAACAGGAGGAGGCCATTGAGCTCCTCGAGCCTGTTACATTAGGAACAGCAGGAGGCCATTCAGCCCCTCGAGCCTGTTATATTAGGAACAGGAGGAGGCCATTCAGCCCCTCGAGAATGTGACATTAGGAACAGGAGGAGGCCATTCAGCCCCTCGTGTCTGTTACATTAGGAACAGGAGGAGGCCGTTCAGCCCCTCGAGCCTGTTACATTAGGAACAGGAGGAGGCCATTCAGCCCCTCAAGCCTGTTGCATTAGGAACAGGAGGAGGCCATTCAGCCCCTCGAACCTGTTACATTAGGAACAGGAGGAGGCCATTCAGCCCCTTGAGCCTGTTACATTAGGAACAGGAGGAGGCCATTTAGCCCCTCGAACCTGTTACATTAGGAACAGGAGGAGGCCATTCAGCCCCTCGAACCTGACGGAGGAGGCCATTCAGCCCCTCGAGCCTGTTACATTAGGAACAGGAGGAGGCCATTCAGCCCTTTGAGCCTGTTCCATTAGGAACAGGAGGAGGCCATTCAGCCCTTCAAATCTGTTCCATTAGGAACAGGAGGAGGCCATTCAGCCCTTCAAATCTGTTACATTAGGAACAGGAGGAGGCCATTCAGCCTCTCGAGCCTGTTCCAACATTCAATTAGATCACAGCTGATCTGTATTTTAACTCCAGATTTCCACTGCCTTGTTCTGAATCATTTGGAAATCAATTGATTTTTCAAATAGTTCTTATTAGCGAGACACCCCAAAAGAATTTTCTTCGAAAAAAGCTGAGCTCCAAGTAACCTGAAACAACAACAACTTGTATTTATATAGCGCCTTTAACGTAGTGAAACATCCCAAGGTGCTTCACAGGAGTATTATGAGACAAAAAATTTGACACTGAGCCGCGTAAGTAGAAATTACGGCAGGTGACCAAAAGCTTGGTCAAAGAGGTAGGTTTTAAGGAGCGTCTTGAAGGAGGAAAAAGAGGTAGAGAGGCGGAGGCATGGATGAGGGCTTCAGCAGCAGATGAGCTGAGAAGGGTGATGTTACGGAGCAGGAAATAGGCGGTCTTAATTATGCTGCGGATATTTGGTCGAAAGTTCATTTCAGGGTCAAATATGACATCAAGGTTGTGAACAGTGTGGTTCAGCCTCAGACAGAAGTTGAGCAGACGGATGGAGTCTGCAGCTAGGGAACGGAGTTTGTGGCGGGGACTGAAACCAATGATTTCGGTCTTCCCAATATTCAATTGGAGAAGGGTTCTGCTCATCCAGAACTGGATGTCGGACAAGCAGTCTGACAATTTAGAGACCGTGGAGGGGTCGAGAGAAGTGGTGGTGAGGTAGAGCTGGGTGTCATCAGTGTACATGTGGAAACTGACGCCGTGTTTTTGGATGATGTCGCCAAAGGGCAACATGTAGATGAGAAATAGGAGGGGGCCAACGATAGATCCTTGGGGGACACCAGAGGTAACGATGTGGGAAGAGAAGCCGTTGCAGGTGATTCTCTGGCTACGATCAGATGGATAAGAATAGAACCAGGCGAGTGCAGTCCCACCCAGCTGGACGATGGTGGAGAGGTGTTGGAGGAGGATGGAGTGGTCAACCATGTCAAAGGCTGCAGACAGGTCGAGAAGGACAAGGAGGGAGAGTTTGGCTTTGTCACAGTCACATAGGATGTCATTTGTGACTTTGATGAGAGCCGTTTCAGTACTGTGGCAAGCTGGATTGGAGGGATTCAAACATGGAATTGCGGGAAAGATGGGCACGGATTTAGGAGACGACAACACGTTCAAGGACTTTGGGTAGGAATGGGAGGTTGGAGATGGGCCGGTAGTTTGCAAGGATGGAGGGGTCGAGGGTTGTTTTTTGAGGTCAGGGTTGATGACGGCAGATTTGAGGGAGAGGGGGACAGTACCTGAGGAGAGAGAACCGTTAACAATGTCAGCTAACATTGGAGCCAAAAAAGGAAGCTGGGTGGTCAGCAGTTTGGTGGGAATAGGGTCAAGGGAGCAGGAAGTGGGTCTCATGAACAGGATAAGCTTGGAGAGGTCACGAGGGAAGATCGGAGAGAAACTGGAGAAAGATGTGAGGTCAGGACTGGGGCAGGAGGAATCTTAGAGGAAGTTTTGCCCGGTGGGTTAGGGGAAGGAAGGGAAGAGGCAGAGGCGGCCGAACGGATGGTCTCAATCTTAGAGATGAAGAAGACCATGAGCTCCTCACACTTATTGTTGGAGGTGAGGGTGAAGACTGGGGAAAGGGGTTTAAAAAGATGGTTAGCAGTGGAGAATAGAAGCCGGGGTTTATCTTTACATTCCAGAATGATTCTGGAACAGTGAGCAATTTTGGTAAACGAGATCAGGACCCGATAATGTTTTCTGTGGTCCAGCCAGATCTGGCGGTAAATGGCTAAACCAGTTGTCCGCCATATCCGTTCAAGTCTGTGTCCCTTGGACTTAAGGCAGCAAAGATCAGGGCTATACCAGGGGCAATGGCCAGGGTGAGAGAGAGTCATTGTTTTAACAGGGACTAGGGCATCAAAGGTGATGGTGAAGGTGTGGTTGAGCAGATCGGTAGCTGCAGAAATGTCATGGTGGCTGGAGGGCCAAAAGCTGGACAGTTGGGAGTTCATAAGTGCAGTTGGGAGAGAGTTTTTTCCAGGGGTGGACACAGAAGTGGGGGAGTGGTGGTGGAAGGGGGATGTGGATGGAGAGCGATACGAGGAGGTGGTCAGAGATGGCCTTATCTGCGATTGGCACAATGGGAGTAGCGAGGCCACGAGAGATGGCAAGGTCGAGGGGGAGGCTGTGAATACATGGAGGGAGAGATTAAGAGAGGACAGGAGGCTAGTGAACTCAGAGGAGCGAGAGCATGATGAATTGAGATGGAGGTTGAAATCACCGAGGATGAGAAGTCACTCGGTGCAGAGGCTGGGGGAGGAAAGTAGTGAAGATATCTCGGTAATAACATTTTTATGGTAATTGGGAGTGCAGTAGAGAAGGAGAATTTTACACGAGAGGTGAGAGGGGTGGAATAGGGTGAGATGCTGAAAGGGGGAGAAAGTGCCGGAGGTGTAGGGAGACAGACCAAGGTGTGATTTGGTGATGAGAGCCACACAGTCACCACGGCGGTCTGGGCGGCACAAGTGGTGGAAGGTATAGCCGGGCGGGGAGGCTTCATTTAAAGGTAAGGTGTCATCGCCCCTCAACCAGGTTTCTGTCAAGGCCATGATGTCAATGCCATAATCCACGATATGCTCATGGATGGCAAGGGCCTTGTTCACAAGTGACCGGACATTCTGGAGGGAGATGCGGAGAGTGTCGGTGATGGCTGCCCCACTGCCAGCGTCCACAGGGTCAGCGCTGTGGGGGGGGGGGGGGGGGGAACGGGGGGAGGGTGAGTTGGACGGGGAGGAGATTGGCAAGATTAGCCCCCAGTTGGCGCGCTGGGCAAGAGGATCGGCAAGGGAGTAGGATGGGACAGTTGGGGTTGCTGCTCGTGAGGAGACAGCGACGAGTGCCTCGATGAACCTTTCGGAGGATGCCAAGAGAGGCACAGAGGGAAGCTGTAGGCTTATCTAGAGGGGAGTCAAGCCTGGGACGGTGGCAGGAGAGTAGGAAGGTGGAAGAGTAATGAAGGATTGGGGTAGGGTTTTGGGAAGGCAGAGAGGAGAGATGAAAGGAGGCACGATGACAGGAGAGAATAGTCAGGAAGGGATAAAGAGCAAAGGAAAGAGGGAGAGAAGTATTGAACGGCTCGGATCCGGAGCGGCAGCCATGCCAAGTGAGCATGCGAATGGACAGGGGAAAAGCTCAGGTTACACAGGCCTGGTTAAACGTAGTAGTTAATGGGATACAGTACTGGGAGACCAGGGTCAAAGTCAGAGGTCCCATGGAAGGACACGAGCAAGCTGGGGCCGACACAGAGCATCTACAAACCGCTGTCAAGAGCAAGCGAGTGAAGTCCAGAAGCTATTTGAAGTGTAGAGAGATTGGGGATGTGCTGTCGGAAGGAGGGTTGGAGAGAGGAGAGAGAAGGAAAGCACAGATTGTCACATTGGAGAGAGTGGGCAGGGCAGGGTTGGTAAAGGGTGGGGTTTTGAGCGAGAATTAATAACAGCAGGTAAGAATTTCAAAGATAATTTCCATCATGACTGTGTGGAAACAGAAGTGTTGGAGAGGACACTGGAAAGCCAACTGGTACCAAATGATTTAGGTTTGTTGAACATAAAACTTGGTAATGTGTCGAGAAAAAAGATACTTAAAATGATTTAGGTATGCATTTGTCTCGCTTCTAGATTCCATCTGTAGCAGCTTCCAGTCTGGGATTGTGTGTTCATGTTGGTGCCAACCTCAGACTGATGTGTACAGTTTAAAGGGGCATATCTGATGTGGAAACATCTGGCATGAGTGCCCGACCCTGAACAAGTACACATCATACAAGTGCCTATAGAACTGTGTGTGAAATAACCAGTCACAATGCTTCATAAAGAAAGACTTGCATTTATATAGCGTATTTCACCACCTCAGGACGTCTCAAAGTGCTTTGCAGCCAATGAAGTACTTTTTGGAGCGTTGTCACTGTTGTAATGTAGGAAATGTGGCGGCCAATTGGAGCACAGCAAGCTCCCACAAACAGCAATGTGATAATGACCCAAATAATCTGTTTTACTGAGTGAGGGAGAAATATTGGCCCAGGACACTGGGGAGAGCTCCCCTGCTCTTCTTCGAAATAGTGGCCATGGGATCTTTTACTCCCACCCAAGGGAGTACACAGGGCTTTGGCTTAATGTCTCATTTGAAAGACAACACCTCCCTCAGCACTGCCCCTGCGACGGTGCGGCGCTCCCTCAGTACTGCCCCTCCGACAGTGCACTGCCCTCCAACAGTGCGGCGCTCCCTCAATACTGCCCCTCCGACTGTGCGCCGCTCCCTCAGTACTGCCCCTCCGACAGTGCGGCGCTCTCTCAGTACTGCCCCTCCGACAGTGCGGCGCTCCCTCAGTACTGCCCCTCCGACAGTGCGGCGCTCCATCAGTACTGCCCCTCCGGCAGCGCGGCGCTCCCTCAGCACTGCCCCTCTGACAGTGCGACGTGCCCTCAGTACTGTCCCTCCGACAGTGCGGCGCTCCCTCAGCACTGCCCCTCCGACAGTGCAGCGCTCCCTCAGTACCACCCCTCCAACAGTGCAGCGCTCCCTCAGTACTGCCCCTCCGACAGTGCGGGACTCCCTCAGTACTGCCCCTCCGACAGTGCAGCGCTCCCTCAGTACTGCCCTTCCGACAGTGCAGCGCTCCCTCAGTACCGCCCCTCCGACAGTGCAGCGCTCCCTCAGTACCGCCCCTCCGACAGTGCAGTACTGCCCCTCCGACTGCGGCGCTCCCTCAGTACCGCCTCTCCGACAGTGCGGGGCTCCCTCAGTACTGCCCCTCCGACAGTGCAGCGCTCCCTCAGTACCGCCTCTCCGACAGTGCGGCACTCCCTCAGCACTGGGAGTGTCAGTCTAGAATTTTGTGGTCTAGTCTCTGGAGTGGGACTTGAACCCATAGCTTTCTGACTCAGAGGTGAGAGTGCTGCCCACTGAGTCACAGCTGACACCATAAAAACAGGAGGAGGCCATTCAGCCCCTCGATCCTGTTCCACCATTAATGGCTGATCTGTATCTTAACTCCATTTCCCCACCTTGGTTCCGTAACCCTTGATACCCTTAGCAAACAAAAATGTATCAATCTCAGTTTTGACATTTCCAATTGACCCCCCCAGCCGCAACAGCTTTTTGGGGGAGAGAGTTCCAGATTCCCACTGCCCTTTGTGTGAAGAAGTGCTTCCTGACATCACCCCTGAACGGCCTGGCTCTAATCTTAAGGTTCTGCCCCCTTGTTCTGGACTTCCCCCACCAGAGGAAACAGTTTCTCTCGATCCACCCAATCAACTCCTTTAATCATCTTAAACACCTCGATCAGATCGCCCCTTAATCTTCTACACTCGAGGGAATACAAGCCTCGTCTATGCAACCTGTCCTCGTAAGTTAACCCTTTTAGCCCCCGGGTATCAGTCTGGTGATCTGCGCTGCCCCCTTCCAAGCCCAATATATTCTTCCTAAGGTGCGGGGCCCAGGACTGAACGCAGTTACTCCAGATGGGGTCTAACCAGAGCTCTGTACATTGTGACACGGGGATGATATTCCATTTGTTCTGATGGCCTGAGCACCAAAATTATGGAGTCATTTAATGGTTTTGTTATTTCAAAGCCCATTGGTTTTGACTTGCATTGACCTTTGAATCAAGATGGATTCAGTCTGTCTCTGGAAATGATTGGGACTCAGGTGATGAATGAGAAGCCCTCGGGCAGTAACCATCTATTTCAGAGCCCCCCCCCCCCCCCCCCACCGAGACTCTGCCCCTGCCTTGACCACCCGCCCATTGGACTGAAAATTGTTATGCAATGCAGGAGGACATCCTCTTTTGTACTGGCCCCCACAGCCTGCGGTATTGATTTATTCCGGTAGAATTTAAAAGCCCGAGACGTTTCTAATGCAAGTTTTTTTTTGCAACCATCTCCGAATTTTCCATTGCCCCCCAGACCCACTGCCCCGATGGTGTCAGACAGAGTTACAGCTTGTGGAGAGAATGTAAGCAATTCCTGTCGGCGGACCAGAATCTGCCGTCTCTTGGGGCGACCTTTCAGCAGAGAGACTGAACCTTGAAGGCCACTGTAATCACCACCTTCAGTCCAGAGCCGCCTATAAATCCCCGTGTTTCTATCCACAGCTCGCCTTAACCTCGCTACAATAAAACCAACCCGTTTATACATCATTTCAACAAAATCTCGGTTGTTACTTTCGTGAACTCTGCTGTGTCTGCAGACTTCGGGAGTTTCGTATAACACGTTTCTTTACAAAATCGCCCTGTAGCTGCCTGATATGTTTTAGTCGATTTCACTGGTGTATTTTACTTCCTCGAATGAAGTTCTTAAATTATGACCCTCCCCTTCCAGTCATTATTGAAGTTCTGTTCTCACTCCTTCCAAAAACTAATGTATCTAAATGTGTGTGTGAGGGGATTCTGAAGAGAATCTACAGATTGTTCTTAAATACAGAATTGCAGTTCCCCAATCTACGCTGGGGATATCGAGTGAATACTGCTCTCCTGTGTTCTGCAGGTTGCTGAAACGTTTAATGGTAATGAGGCACATTGTGCTGCTGCAGAATGACTCAGAGCGAGCAATGATTGACACTGTTTCCCGGGGGCTGAGACTGTGCAGACCCTGCCACTTACTGGACATTACTGGCACTTCAGATCTGCAGGATTTGTTTTCACTGGGTAACCCAGAAAGACTTGTATTTCGACAGCGCTCTTTCACGGCCTCAGGACGTCCAAAGCGCTTTACAGCCACTAAAGTACTTTGTTATGTAGGACACGCAGACATTGCCTGCTCTAAATTTGCGCACAGCAAGCAGCAATGTGATAATCTGTTTTAGTGATGTTGGTCGAGGGATAAATGGCAGGACAATGGAGAGAACTCCCCTGCTCTTCTTTGAATAGTGCCGTGGGACTTTTACATCCACCCGCAAGGGCAGATGGGTTTAACTTCTCATCCAAAAGACAGCACCTCTGACAATGCAGCACTCCCTCAGTACTGACCTTCTGACAGTATAGCACTCCCTCAGTGTCAGCCTCAATTTTTGTGCTCCAGTGTCTGAAGTGGGACTTAAATCTACCACCTTCTGATGCTGAGGGAAGGGTGCTGCCCACTGAGCCACAGTTGACACACAAGTGATAGGGGCAAGGCCCATTACCAAGATTCAGAGAGTAGAATGAGAGAGTCAATCCAGCTTGGGTTTTAAATGCCTGTAGATTTTAGAGGGAAGGGAAGACTTGGGTAGATTACAAACTGCACAATTTTGAGGCTTGAGAAAGAATGATTTAGAGTAGGAGCAGCTAGTGCTCCTAACTTACCAATGGGTCATCATTGAGTAGATTGGGCCTATATTCTCTGCAGTTCAGAAGAATGAGAGGTGATCTCATTGAAACATGAAGGATTCTGAGGGGGATGCTCAGGGGCTGTTTCCCCCCGGGCTGGGGAGTTTAGAACCAGGGGTCACAGTCTCAGGATAAGGGGTCGGCCATTTAGGACTGAGATGAGGAGGAATTTCTTCACTCAGAGGGTGGTGATTCTTTGGAATTCTCTGCCCCAGAGGGCTGTGGAGGCTCAGTCGTTGAGTATATTCATGGCAGAGATCGATAGATTTTTGGATGTTAAGGGAATCCAGGGATATGGGGACAGTGCAGGAAAGTGGAGTTGAGGTCGATGATCAGTCATGATCTTATTGAATGGCGGAGCAGGCTCGAGAGGCCGTGTGGCCGACTGCTCCTAATTCTTATGTTCTTATCAACAGAGTGAGAATGCAAGGAGGAGAGAGCACATAGGATGGGATACTTGGAGCTGAGGTGGGACGAGGAACAATCAGTGGAGCAATATTGACAAAAGTATCAACAGGGAAGAGACAAGAAAAGTAGGGAAAGGGAGATCGGCTCGAGGTAAGAGAGGAATGAGATCAGATGACAAGTTCATCATTTCATCAGTAAAATGTATTTGAAAATTAATCAATGTTTTTTCATTTAGTGAGGGCTGGCAGTGATTGATGTGACCAGTGACACCATTCATTAAAGTATCCCTGTGCTACAGCACATGCCACTGATAATATATGTCCTAAGTCCAAGCGCAATGGAGCTTTAAACAGTGAAGGAGCTGTGTGTGAAATTGTACCATCTGCCGTCCTGTTTAATCATTATTAACGCTCATCAAAAACTTGTTTTATGGACGGCAAAGATACTTTTGGCCTTATTACATTTAGCAGTGTTAATGGGTAAAGTGCTAACTTACCAATTAAACCATTCATTATGGGTCAAAGAGGATCAAAGCAAGCCCAGCAATGAGTTTGCATCATTCGTTTGATATTCATTTGCTATTAAAACCACATTTGAAGTAGGCTTTGACACTTTCTCTTCCATAAGAGTAACACTCAGACATAAATCTGCCCGCTGTATTCCGCCACAGCTGAATCGGGAGTGATTTACGGAACGAATGCACTGCTGAACATTTTGCAATGAAGCAATGAAGACCAAGAGAGAGAGAAACTATAAGTGCTGAAAATCTGAAATAAAAACTGAACATGCTGGAAACACACAGCAGGTCAGTCATTCAGCATCTGCAGAGAGAACAGACAGATTACTGCTTCTATTTAACACCCTTCATCAGAACTGAACATTATATATGTCTTATTATGCAGTGTGTTATTGCCATTGTTATATTAGTTTCATATATCAGGGTTTCAGCTGTGGCTCTGAGTCAGATGTTATGGATTTAGGTCCCACTCCAAAGACTTGAGCATATAATACAGGCTGACAGCCCCCAGTGCCAGTACTGAGGGAGCGCCGCACTGTTGGAGGGGCAGTACTGAGGGAGCACCGCACTGTCGGAGGGGCAGTACTGAGGGAGCACCGCACTGTCGGAGGGGTAGTACTGAGGGAGCGCCGCACTGTCGGAGGGGCAGTACTGAGGGAGCACCGCACTGTCAGAGAGGCAGTACTGAGGGAGCGCCGCACTGTCGGAGGGGCAGTACTGAGGGAGCACCGCACTGTCGGAGGGGTAGTACTGAGGGAGCACCGCACTGTCGGAGGGGCAGTACTGAGGGAGTGCTGCACTGTCGGAGGGGCAGTACTGAGGGAGCGCCGCACTGTCGGAGGGGCAGTACTGGGGGAGCGACGCACTGTCGGAGGGGTAGTACTGAGGGAGCGCCGCACTGTTGGAGGGGCAGTACTGAGGGAGTGCTGCACTGTCGGAGGGGCAGTACTGAGGGTGTGCTGCACTGTCGGAGGAGCAGTACTGAGGGAGCACCGCACTGTCGGAGGGGCAGTACTGAGGGAGCACCGCACTGTCGGAGGTGCTGCCTTTCGAATGAGACATTAAACCCAGGCTCTCTTGGTGGACATTGAAGTCCCCAACTCAGAGAATATTGTATGCCCTTGCTTCCCTCAGTTTCCTTTATATTCAACATAAAGGAGGCCTGATGCATCAAGTTAAGGGGGCAGTAGATTAGCAGGAGGTTTCCTTGGCCTTGTTTGACCTGAAGCCATCAGACCTCATGAGGAATCCCAGGACCACTCCCACCGACTGAATATCACTTCTGTTTGGTCTATCCTGCCAGTGGGAGAGGACGTAGATTTAACTCTGTGAGTATGACTTGGTCTGGCTGTTGCTTAACTAGAACAGCTCTCCCAACTGCAAAGCCCTCCTTCTGTTGGTGAGGAGGACTTTGCAGGGTCGACTGGGCTGAGAGTGCCTAAGTCTTGTTGCCGATGTTTCATTCCCTTCCTTTTGAAGTTTGTAGCGACCGTTTACAACTGGGGAAGCTTGCTCGGCCACTTCAGAGGGCATTAAGAGTCAACCACATCGAGTCCTGGAGACACGTGTACACCAGACTGGCTAGAGATGGCAGGCTCCCTTTCCCGAAGGCTTTCAGTGAACCAGAGAGGTTTTTACAACAATCCGGCAGCTTTTGTGGTCACGTTCTGGTGCGAGATTTTATAATTTACGAGATTTATTGAATTCAATTTCACAACTCGTTATGATGGGATTTGAACTTACGACTTCTGGGTTGCTAGTCCAGGGCCTAGGCCATCATAACCATGGTACAGCAAGTCTTGATTTCAACAGAGTTAGGATGCATGGAGAAGAAAACAGGTGTAGGACAGATTTTATAGAACTTAGGAGGAACAAGAGAGGAAAGTTCAAAGAAACAGCAACTATAGAGAATAGAAAGGCTAAGAGACTGTCATGTATGTACATGCTGTTTGTAGCCACCAGATGGTGTCATTGTTGGAGGCCACTGAGCACCGCACATGGTGCTGCTCTGGTATAAAAGGCCAGCCATTTTGTGAGTCAGGCACTTTGGGTCATAATAAAGCAGAGCCAAGGGTGTACCTTGTTCAGTTAAACAGTACTCAGTTTGTACCTTTATTCTATACATAACAGAGACAATCACTTTACACCTTTGATCCAGATAACCTGACTGATCAATCATTTTAGTAATGTGAATAACACACTGCCTTCAGTCCTGATGATCAGAAAAGGCAGCGATGATCTCCAGGAGGGTCATTTCCACCTGGCTTTCCTTCTGCAACATGGTGGAAATATTTTAAGAGTCACATTTCAATGAGTCAGTTTTCTTTCCATTTGCTTGAATCATTTTATTGAAGATATGGGCTTACCATCTGGAGACATTCACTTGGCCGATTTGGTTCTCATGTCAAGAATGCAGACTTTGGTTCTGGAATACATGGTGACAGCACAGCCAGTTTTGTTTTATGAAACTACTTATTCCAAGTTTTACACATTAAATGGTAGGACACTGCGAAGTGTAGAGGAACAGAGGGACCTTGGAGTGCAGGTCCGCAGATCCCTGAAGGTAGCAGGCCAGGTAGATAAGGTGGTTAGCCGAGGCATAGAATACAAGAGCAGGTGGGTTATGCTTGAACTGTATTAAACACTGGTTAGGCCACAGCTGGAGTACTGCGTGCAGTTCTGGTCACCACATTACAGGAAGGATGTGATTGCACTGGAGAGGGTACAGAGGAGATTTACCAGGATGTTGCCTGGACTGGAGAATTTTAACGATGAGGAACGATTGGATAGGCTGGGTTTGTTTTCCTTGGAACAGAGGAGGCTGAGGGGAGACCTTATTGAGGTGTATAAAATTATGAGGGGCCTGAATAGAGTGGATAGGAATGATCTATTTACCTTGGCAGGGGGGTCAATGATCAGGGGGCATAGATTTAAAGTCATTGGGGGGAGGTTTAGAGGGGATTTGAGGGGAAATATAATCACCCAGAGGGTGGTGGGGGTCTGGAACTCACTGCCTGAAAGGGTGGTAGAAGCAGAAACCCTCACCACATTTAAAAAGTACTTGGATGTGCACCTGAAGTGCTGTAACCTACAGGGCTACGGACCCAGAGCTGGAAAGTGGGATTAGGCTGGGTAGCTCTTGGTCGGCCGGCACGGACACAATGGGCCGAATGGCCACCCTCCGTGCTGTAAATTTCTGTGGTTGTATGAAGTTGGTTTTCCAAAGGCCACTTGCTGTCTTTCTTCTACATATAACCATCATGGTGCAGTGTTTTGGTGCTCCAACCACAGACTGCTGAGACACTGGTTGAATTCTCCTGCTTCTTGGTGCCTGATCTCAGCCCTGCTGCAGGGAGATGCCAGCAGAAGCCAAAGGAGTAGTCATCCTTGAGCTGCTTTTATAAACCTCCTGCAAAGTGGCACTTATACAGACCTGGGAGTGGGCACTGCATTCCCATCAAAGCCAAGGCTTCTTCGGCAGCACCTCCAAAACCCGTGACCTCTACCGTCTAGCAGGACAAGGGTAGCAGGCGCATGGGAACACCACCACCTCCACGTTCCCCTCCCAGTCACACATCATCCTGACTTGTAAATATATCGGCCGTTCTTTCATCGTCGCTGGGTCACAGTCCTGGAACTCCCTCCCTAACAGCACTGTGGGAGCACCTTCACCACATGGACTGCAGCGGTTCAAGAAGGCGGCTCACCACCACCTTCTTAAGGGGCAATTAGGGATGGGCAATAAATGCCGGCCTTGCCAAGGACACCCGTATCCTGAAAATTATATATACACACCCAACACAATCATCATAGGCAGTCCCTCGGAATCGAGGAAGACTTGCTTCCACTCTTAACATGAGTCCTTAGGTGACTGAACAGTCCAATACGAGAACCACAGTCCCTGTCACAGGTGGGACAGACAGTGGTTGAGGAAAGGGGAGGGTGGGACTGGTTTGCCGCACGCTCCTTCCGCTGCCTGTGCTTGGTTTCTGCATGCTCTCGCCGACGAGACTCGAGGTGCTCAGCGCCCTCTCAGATGCATTTCCTCCACTTTGGGCAGTCTTTGGCCAGGGACTCCCAGGTGTCGGTGGGGATGTTGCACTTTATCAGGGAGGCTTTGAGGGTGGTCCCTTGTAACGTTTCCTCTGCCCATCTTTGGCTCGTTTGCCGTGAAGGAGTTCCAAGTAGAGCGCTTGCTTTGGGAGTCTCGTGTCTGGCATGCGAACAATGTGGCCTGCCCAGTGGAGCTGGTCGAGTGTGGTCAGTGCTTCAATGCTGGGGATATTGGCCTGAGCGAGAATACCCATCACACTTGCCTTCGGACATGTGTAATCTGGGGAAACCAGAAACTGAGAGTGAAAATTGAGAGATTTCACAACTTCAAAACAAAAATTGGGCAAGAGCTGATTTTTACCTGTGTTAACAGCACCGTCCAGCTGTGTTGTGCAGACAGGTGACTGTAGTTTTGGTACTTTTGATAAACTTTTCTTGAGTCAGTACAATAGGAGCAGGCTGGGCCTATACTTATTGAAGTTTAGAAGAATGGGAGGTGATCTTATTGAAACATATAAGATACTGAGGGGGCTTCACAGAGTAGATGCAGAGAGGATGTTTCCCCTCGTGGGGGAATCTAGAACTTGGGGGCATAGCTTCAGAATAAAGGGTCGTCCATTTAAGACGGAGATGAGGAGGAATTTCTTCTCTGAGAGGGTTGTAAATCTGTGGAATTCTCTGCCCCAGAGAGCTGTGAAGGCTGGGTCATTGAATATATTTAACATGGAGACAGACTGATTTTTGAGCGATAAGGGAGTGAAGGGTTATGGGGAGTGGGCAGGGAAGTGGAGCTGAGGCCAAGATCTGATCAGCCGTGATCTTATTGAATGGCAGAGCAGGCTCGAGGGCTGAATGGCCTACTCCTGCTCCTATTTCTTATGTTCTTATGACCCGTGCAAATAAAGCCACTTAAAAATGATTTTAAAAATTGTCCCCTCTCCCTCTGCCAAACAGCATTAACTTCAGAAACAGAATGTGTTAAAACGTGATATGGGATCCGACGGGTTGGTGGACTGGAAAACTACAGGGGATGAACCTGTCTCTGGCAGCAGCACCAAACAGGCACTGGCCACTCAGCTGCCTGTTTCACACTGCACCCGGTTTTCTTTGCCATTGAAGTGAATCAGGCAGAGTTTGAAATGGGCTGCCGATTTAGATTAGCCCATATTGCACTATCAATTTCACCCCTCTAACCTTTCACCTCTCTTCTCAGGCTGCAAGGACCCTGCCTGAAATGAGTTTAATGCAAATGTAACCAAGTAGCTGGGGGCTGCAGCCGACAATTCAGCTCAAATTGATATTGGACTGGAAATTGTATTCTGACAGTGCATAAGGGCAACTCGTGCTAGGAATTTAAATGCCGGAGCAGTGGGGTACTTTCTGAGACTGTGATTAAGATGTTCTTGGGACCACTGTTGTTCACAATTTATATTAACGATTTAGACTTGGAATAAAAACACAATTTCTAAATTTGCGGATCACACCAAATTGGGGAGTCAACACTGAGGAGGACTGCAACAAATTACAGGAGGATATTAATAAACTTGCAGAATGGGCAAATAATTGGCAAATGAATTTCAACACAGATAAATGTGAGGTATTACATTTTGGTAAGGAAAATAAGGAGATCACTTATTACTTGGAAAATACGAATCTAAATGGGTAGAAGAACAAAGGGATCTTGGAGTTCAGATACACAAATCGCTAAAAGTTGCAACACAGGTTAACAAGGCCATAAAAAGCAAACCAAGCACTAGGGTTTATTTCTAGAGGGATAGAATTTAAAACTAGGGAAGTTATGCTAAACTTGTATTGAACCTTGGTTAGACCACACTTGGAGAACTGTGTACAGTTCTGGTCGTCATATTATAAAAAGTATATAGAGGCACTGGAGAGGGTGCAGAGAAGATTTACAAGGACGATGCCAGAAATGTGAGGTTATACCTATCAGGAAAGGATGAACAGGCTGGGTCTCTTTTCTCTTGAAAATAGAAAGCTGAGTAGTGACATAATAGAGGTCTTTCAAATTATGAGAGGTTTTGATAGAGCGGATACAGAGAGTGTTTCCACTTGTGGGGAAGAGCATAACTAGAGGCCATCAATATAAGATAGTCACCGAGAAATCCAATGGGGAATTCAGGAGAAACTTCTTTACCCATAGAGTGGTGAGAATGTGGAACTCACTGCCACAGGGAGTGGTTGAGGCGAATAGTATCGATGTATTTAAGGGGAGGTTGGACAAACATATGAGGGAGAAGGGAATAGAGGGTTATGCTGATAGATTTAGATGTGGAAAGACGGGAGGAGGCTCAAGTGGAGCATAAACGCCGGCACGGACTGGTTGGGCTGAATGGCCTGTTTCTGTGCCGTATATCCTATGTCATCCTATGTAAGATACATTAGGGGTACTTTCCTCTCTGTAGCAAAATCGCAAACAGGTTTATAATTTTGCTACATCTAGCACACAGAGGAAACCTGCCTGCATTATTGGGGCTGAGTAGAAGGAACCTTACTGTGCAGTTGGCTGTGCCCTACCTAACCTGCTAGTGCTTGTATCTGATGACAGACTCGCATTTCTACAGTGTCTTTCACAATGTCAGGATATCCCAAAGAGCTTTACAGCCAATTAAGTACTTTTGGAGTGTAGTTACTGTTGTAATGTAGCCAATTTGCGCACAGCAAGCTCCCACAAACAGCAATGTGATAATGATCAGATAATCTGTTTTAGTGACGTTGCTTGACGGCTAAACATTGGCCCCAGGACACCACCCCTGCTCTTCTTCGAAATAGTGCCATGGGATCTTTTACATCCACCTGAGAGAGCAGACAGGGACCCGGTTTAATGTCACGTCCTCAGTACCGCCCCTCCGACAGTGCAGCACTCCCTCAGTACTGCCCCTCCGACAGTGCGGTGCTCCCTCAGTACTGCCCCTCCGACAGCGCGGCGCTCCCTTAGTACCACCCCTCCGACAGTGCGGTGCTCCCTCAGTACTGCCCCTCCGACAGTGCGGCGCTCCCTCAGTACTGCCCCTCCGACACTCCCTCAGTACTGCCCCTCCGACAGTGCGGCGCTCCCTCAGTACTGCCCCTCCCACAGTGCGGCGCTCCCTCAGTACTGCCCCTCCGACAGTGCGCCGCGCCCTCAGTACTGCCCTTCCGACAGTGCAGCACTCCCTCAGTACTGCCCCTCCGACAGTGCGGCGCTCCCTCAGTACTGCCCCTCCGACAGTGCGGCGCTCCCTCAGTACTGCCCTTCCGACACTCCCTCAGTACTGCCCCTCCGACAGTGCGGCGCTCCCTCAGTACTGCCCCTCCCACAGTGCGGCGCTCCCTCAGTACTGCCCCTCCCTCAGTACCGCCCTTCCGACAGTGCAGCACTCCCTCAGTACTGCCCCTCCGACAGTGCGGCGCTCCCTCAGTACTGCCCCTCCGATAGTGCGGCGCTCCCTCAGTACCGCCCTTCCGACAGTGCGGAGGTCCCTCAGTACTGCCCCTCCAACAGTGCGGCACTCCCTCAGTACTGCCCCTCCGACCGCGCGGCACTCCCTCAGTACTGCCCCTCCGACAGTGCGGCGCTCCCTCAGTACTGCCCCCTCCGACAGTGCGGCGCTCCCTCAGTACTGCCCCTCCGACAGTGCGGTGGTCCCTCAGTACTGCCCCTCTGACAGTGCGGCACTCCCAAAGTACTGCCCCTCCGACAGTGCGGCGCTCCCTCAGTACCGCCCCTCTGACAGTGCGGTGCTCCCTCAGTACTGCCCCTCCGACAGTGCGGTGCTCCCTCAGTACTGCCCCTCCGACACTCCCTCAGTACTGCCCCTCCGACAGTGCGGCGCTCCCTCAGTACTGCCCCTCCCACAGTGCGGCGCTCCCTCAGTACTGCCCCTCCCTCAGTACCGCCCTTCCGACAGTGCAGCACTCCCTCAGTACTGCCCCTCCGACAGTGCGGCGCTCCCTCAGTACTGCCCCTCCGGCAATGCGGTGGCCCTTGGACATGAACCCACAGCCTTCTGACCCAGACGCGGGAGTGCTACCCACAGAGCCACGGGCAGGTGCCCGAAATGGGACAATGTTCCATTCTGTGGCGCTAACATCCTTCACCTCGAATGCAGAAAAGATGACATATTTATGTGCAAAGTGGGCTGGGGTGAGTGCTGCTGCATTCCTAGCAAATGTAGTTAACATATTTGGCAACTTGCTGCCAATATCTTGAATACCTGGCAAAGGGGCTCAGTTTCCATTTAACAGCTGAATGTGTATCTTTTATCCGATCTTCACACCAGTAGGTGTTGAATTATTACATTATTTTTCATTTAATTTGCTACTTCAGCTAATGTTTTCCACTGACAGCAGGAACCATGTTCCGTCATTTTGTGACATTAGGAACAGGAGGAGGCCATTCAGCCCCTCGAGCCTGTTACATTAGGAACAAGGGAGAGGCCATTCAGCCCGTCGAGCCTGTTACATTAGGAACAGGAGGAGGCCATTCAGCCCGTCGAGCCTGTTACATTACGAACAGGAGGAGGCCATTCAGCCCCTCGAGCCTGTTACATTAGGAACAGGAGGAGGCCATTCAGCCCCTCGATCCTGTAACATTAGGAACAGGAGGAGGCCATTCAGCCCCTCGAGTCTGTTACATTAGGAACAGGAGGAGGCCATTCAGCCCCTTGATACTGTTACATTAGGAACAGGAGGAGGCCATTTAGCCCCGCGAGCCTGTTACATTAGGAACAGGAGGAGGCCTCTTAGCCCCTCGAGCCTGTTACATTAGGAACAGGAGGAGGCCTTTCAGCCCCTTGATACTGTTACATTCGGAACAGGAGGAGACCATTCAGCCCCTCGGGCCTGTTACATTAGGAACAGGAGGAAGCCTTTCAGCCCCTCGAGCCTGTTACATTAGGAACAGGAGGAGGCCTTTCAGCCCCTCGAGCCTGTTACATTAGGAACAGGAGGAGGCCTTTCAGCCCATCTAGTCTGTTACATTAGGAACAGGAGGAGGCCATTCAGCCCCTTGAGCCCTACATTAGGAACAGGAGGAGGCCTTTAAGCCCCTTGTGCCTGTTACATTAGGAACAGGAGGAGGCCTTTTAGCCCCTCGAGCCTGTTACATTAGGAACAGGAGGAGGCCTTTCAGCCCCTCGAGCCTGTTACATTAGGAACAGGAGGAGGCCTTTCAGCCCATCTAGTCTGTTACATTAGGAACAGGAGGAGGCCATTCAGCCCCTTGAGCCCTACATTAGGAACAGGAGGAGGCCTTTCAGCCCCTTGTGCCTGTTACATTAGGAACAGGAGGAGGCCTTTTAGCCCCTCGAGCCTGTTACATTAGGAACAGGAGGAGGCCTTTTAGCCCCTCGAGCCTGTTACATTAGGAACAGGAGGAGGCCTTTCAGCCCCTTGATACTGTTACATTCGGAACAGGAGAAGACCATTCAGCCCCTCGGGCCTGTTACATTAGGAACAGGAGGAAGCCTTTCAGCCCCTCGAGCCTGTTACATTAGGAACAGGAGGAGGCCTTTCAGCCCCTCGAGCCTGTTACATTAGGAACAGGAGGAGGCCTTTCAGCCCATCTAGACTGTTACATTAGGAACAGGAGGAGGCCATTCAGCCCCTTGAGCCCTACATTAGGAACAGGAGGAGGCCTTTCAGCCCCTTGTGCCTGTTACATTAGGAACAGGAGGAGGCCATTCAGCCCCTTGAGCCTGTTACATTAGGAACAGGAGGAGGCCGTTCAGCCCCTCGAGCCTGTTACATTAGGAACAGGAGGAGGCCTTTCAGCCCCTCGAGCCTGTTACATTAGGAACAGGAGGAGGCCATTCAGCCCATCGAGCCTGTTACATTAGGAACAGGAGGAGGCCTTTCAGCCCCTCGAGCCTGTTACATTAGGAACAGGAGGAGGCCATTCAGCCCCTCGAGCCTGTTACATTAGGAACAGGAGGAGGCCATTCAGCCCCTCGAGCCCTACATTAGGAACAGGAGGAGGCCTTTCAGCCCCTCTAGTCTGTTACATTAGGAACAGGAGGAGGCCATTCAGCCCCTCGAGCCCTACATTAGGAACAAGAGGAGGCCTTTCAGCCCCTTGTGCCTGTTACATTAGGAACAGGAGGAGGCCATTCAGCCACTCGAGCCTGTTACATTAGGAACAGGAGGAGGCCGTTCAGCCCCTCGAGCCTGTTACATTAGCAACAGGAGGAGGCCATTCAGCCCCTCGAGCCTGTTACATTAGCAACAGGAGGAGGCCATTCAGTCCCTCGAGCCTGTTACATTAGCAACAGGAGGAGGCCATTCAGCCCCTCGAGCCTGTTTTGCCATTCATCATCATCATCATCGGCGGACCCTCGAACGAGGATGGCTTGCTTCCACAAGAGTTCACAGACGTTTCAATGAAGGACCCGATGTTCCAGTGCTGAACGCGAGGGGTGGAAGATGCCTGTGCGTGGATTTTTTTAACGTGGGGTGACCGTTGCACACCAGCCACCACACGGGCTTGACAGAGCGAGGTCTTGGTCCAATGGCAAGGGTTAACCAGGACGACTGGAGACCTGCTCTGCTGAATTCTGCCATTCAATCAGATCATGGCTGATCTGTAACTTAACTGTATTTACCCACATTGCTCCATATTCCTTGATGCAACAACAAACTATCCTGCTCAGTCTTGACATTTTCAATTGACCCCCCCCCGCCCCCCCTTGCCAGCATCCACAGCTTTTTCGGTGGCGGGGGCGGGGTGGGGGGGAGGCGGGGAGTGTTTCAGATTCCCACTCCCCTTTGTATGAAGAACTGCTTCCTGACATCACTCCTGAATGGCCTGGCTCTGATTTTAACATTATGCCCCTTGTTCTGGATTCCCCATCAGAGGGCATTGTTTCTTGGTGCCAGCTCTATTGAATCTCTTTAATCATTTTAAACACCTTGATTAGATCACCCTTCTATACTCAAGGAAATACAAGCCCAGTTTATGCAACCTGTCCTGCCTGCAATAAGAACATAAGAACATAAGAAATAGGAGCAGGAGTAGGCCATACGGCCCCTCGGGCCTGCTCTGTCATTTAATACGATCATGGCTGATCTGATCATGGACTCAGCTCCACTTCCCTGCCTGCTACCCATAACCGCTTATTCCCTTATCGGTTAAGAAACTGTCTATCTCTGTCTTAAATCTATTCATGACCCAGCTTCCACAGCTCTCTGAGGCAGCGAATTCCACAGATTACAACCCTCTGAGAGAAGAAATTTCTCCTCATCTCAGTTATAAATGAGTGGTCCCTTATTCTAAGAACATGCCCCCTAGTTCTAGTCTCCCCCATCAGTGGAAACATCCTCTCTGCATCCACCTTGTCAAGCCCCCTCATAACCTTGTATGTTTCGATAAGATCTCCTCTCAATCTTCTGAATTCTAATGAGTAGAGGCCCAACCTACTCAATCTTTCCTCATAAGTCAACCCCCTCATCTCCGGAATCAACCTCGTGAACCTTCTTTGAACAGCCTCCAGAGCAATTATATCTTTTCATAAATATGGAAACCAAAACTGCACGCAGTATTCCAGGTGTGGCCTCACCAATACCCTGTATAATTGTAGCAAGACTTCCCTGTTTTATACTCCATCCCCTTTGCAATAAAGGCCAAGATTCCATTTGCCTTCCTGATCACTTGCTGTACCTGCATACTAACCTTTTGTGTTTCATGCACAAGTACCCCCAGGTCCCTCTGTACTGCAGCACTTTGCAATCTTTCTCCATTTAAATAATAACTTGCTCTTTGATTTTTTTCTGCCAAAGTGCATGACCTCACACTTTCCCACATTATACTCCATCTGCCAAATTTTTGCCCACTCACTTAGCCTGTCTATGTCCTTTTGCAGATTTTTTGTTTCCTCCTCACACATTGCTTTTCCTCCCATCTTTGTATCGTCAGCAAACTTGGCTACGTTACTCTCGGTCCCTTCATCCAAGTCGTTAATATAGATTGTAAATAGTTGGGGTCCCAGCACTGATCCCTGCGGCACCCCACTAGTTACTGATTGCCAACCCGAGAATGACCCATTTATCCCGACTCTCTGTTTTCTGTTAGTTAGCCAATCCTCTATCCATGCTAATATATTACCCCCAACCCCGTGAACTTTTATCTTGTGCAGTAACCTTTTATGTGGCACCTTGTCAAATGCCTTCTGGAAGTCCAAATACACCACATCCACTGGTTCCCCTTTATCCACCCTATTCGTTACATCCTCAAAGAACTCCAGTAAGTTTGTCAAACATGACTTCCCCTTCATAAATCCATGCTGACTCTGCCTGACCGAATTATGCTTTTCCAAATGTCCTGCTACAATGTCCTTCCAAATGAAGGCGTCCTGATCTCTCCACACTAGAGTATCCGTTGCTGGGCTTTATGATTTAAAACCAATGTTTGAGACCATCCAGGAATGCATATGTTGTATGTAATTCACCCCTTCAGTGACGTTAAGTCCTGCTCCAGTAACTCTGGAAGTTAGAACCATGCCCTTTCATTTCCGAGTGCTGGGGTGAAATCGAGCCCAGATTAATGGGATGAACCCAGACTGAAATGACTTTCGGATAGTCTCAATACAGTTCCTACTGGATGCACAGGAACTACACGTCATGTAGTCAGTCCAGAGACACCACATGGTGCTGTAGGGTTCCCCTGTGAGGTTGACGGTTAAGGCACCTTCTTCAGGAGGAGCTCAGACAAAGCATCACGGTGCTGCCAACATCAGCGCACTCTACCACGGGGTTGTTTAATATTGGTTCCTACCAGCAATTTCACACTTCCCCATCTCGCCTGCGCTGTTAATGGAAGCTTAATGCAGATGCTTTGGCCACGGAGAGTGAGGGAACATTGGCGGAAACATCGTCCACAGGCCAATCTCACACCTGGCCTGGAAGCTAGTTTGAGAGCTGTATAGAGGCCTGCGATCAGTATTGTAAAGTCCTGTCCTCTCAGTACAGATTCACACGAGGCACATGCTGAAGTCAAGGTCACTCAGGACCTGCACCTTTATTACACAGCTCTCGAATGCCACACTTGCCTGAGACCTGTCCTTATATACCTTCTGGGACAGGTATCCAGTGTCTTCTGCAAGTGCACCCCTGGTGGTAAGGTAAGCTTGTGGTTACAGGTCATCTCTAGTTACAGTCATTTATAGCATGATAAGATACAGTTGTGTACAGTAGTGTGAGATACATGACATCACCCTCCCCCAAGATCTTATTGTCTTTATAGGTTCAGTCTCTCAGCTGGTCTACGCTCTCGTGTGGTTCAGTTGTGTGCCTTGGTGCCTGTTGTTCTTTCGTGGTGATTGCTGGTATCTCGCCTGGGCTGTCTGTTTCGTTCAGTATGATTGTTGGTGTCTCGCCTGGGCTGTCTGTTGGGATTGCCCTTTCCTCAGGTTGTTCCCTCTGTCTGTCCACCAGGTGTGGTGCGAGTTCCACATTGTAGTCTGCTTCTGGTTCAGTAGTGTTGTTGATAAATCTACTTTTGACTTGGTTTACATGCCTCCGGCAGGTTTGGCCATTGTCCATTTGTACCACCAGTAGCCTGTTTCCTTCCTTGCCTGTTACTGTCCCTGAAAGCCATTTGGGACCCCTGCCGTAGTTTAGCACAAACATTTTGTCCCCTATCTCATTCCACCTCCCCCTCGAATTTCGGTCATGGTACTCGGTTAGCTTATGGCGCTTTGCCTCAACGATTTCATGCATGTCTGGGAGGATTAATGAGAGCCTTGTCTTTAAGGTCCATTTCATCAATAGTTGCACGGGGGAACTCCAATCAATGAATGCGGACGAGATCTGTATGCCAGCAGCAGTCACGACAGGTGGCCCTGCAACGTGGGACCTTGGATTTTTGAGCATGCCTTGTTTAATGATCTGCACTGCTCGCTCCGCCTGGCCGTTGGAGGCCAGCTTGAACGGTGCCGTCCTAACGTGATTTATGCCCTAGTCACTCATAAAATCTTGGAATTCTGCACTGGTGAAGCATGGACCATTATCACTGACCAATATGTCAGGAATTCTGTGCATTGCGAACATGGTTCAAGGCTCTCCACAGTGGTGGAGGTGGTGCTCGAGTTTAAAATAGTGCATTCGATCCACTTTGAAAATGCATCTACAATTACGAGGAACATTTTGCCCATGAATGGGCCCACATAGTCTACGTGCACCCACGACCACGGTTTGGTGGGCCAGGGCCAGGGGCTCAGGGGGGCCTCCCTGGGGGCATTACTGAGTTGGGCACAAATGGTGCACTGTCAGACGCAGAGCTCCAAGTCCGCATCAATGCCAGGCCATCAGACGTGGGACCTGGCTATGGCCTTCATGAGAACGATCCCCGGGTGCTCGCGGTGGAGCTCCCAGACAAATGCCTCTCTGCCTCACAGAGGCATAACTACTTGGCTGCCCCACATCAGGCAGTCTGCTTGTAGTGACAGCTCATGCATGCGCCTATGGAAAGGTTTGATCTCCTCGGGGCAGGCATTGCGAGCCTCTGCCCAGTCACCAGTTAAGACACATCTTTTTACTGAGGATAATGTGGGGTCGTTGGTCGTCCAGGCTCTGATTAGGCGAGCCGTCATGGGCGAACCTGTGGACTCAAAGGCATCGATTGCCATGACTATCTCACAGTCCTGTTCGTCAGACCCTTCTGTGGTCGCCAGGGGTAGCCTGCTAAGCGTGTCGGCACAGTTGTCTGTGCCTGGTCTGTGCCTTATGGTGTAATCGTAAGAGGCCAGCATGAGTGCCCACCGTTGAATGCGCGCCGAGGCGTTGCCGTTTATTCCCTTGCTCTCGGATAGTAGGGACGTGAGGGGCTTGTGGTCGGTTTCTAACGCGAACTTGGCCCCCAAAAGGTATTGGTGCATCTTTTTGACACCGTACACGCACGCGAGCGCCTCCTTCTTTACCATTCCGTACCCGCGCTCCGCCCGCGAACGTGACCTGGAGGCATAAGCTATGGGTTGTAATTTACCCGCACCATTGACATGTTGTAAAACACACCCGACCCCGTACGCTGATGCATCACAGTAAGAACTAGCTTTTTACCTGGATCAAAGAAAGCCAAAACACTGTTGGAACACAGAAGGTTGGCGTCCCCCCAAAACCAATCGCACCCCTTTCTGAGTAGCACGTGCTTAAGTTCTGCATAAAGTTCCCAAAGTAATTGAGTAGCCCGAGAAAGGCGCACAGTTCTGAGACATGCCGGGGCCTGGGTGCCAGGCGAATTGCTTCGGTTTTGGACTCTGTTGGGCGGATTCCATCAGCGGCAATCCTTCTGCCCAAAAATTCAACCTCGGGCGCGAAAAACAGGCACTTGGATTTCTTAACTCTTAGGCCTAGCCAATCTAACCGCTTTAGTACTTCCTCCAAATTGCGAAGATGGGAGTCGGTGTCCCTGCCCGTGATAAGTATGTCATCTTGAAATACAACCGTCCACGGGATGGACTTGAGCAGACTCTCCATGTTGCGCTGGAATTTAACAGCTGCCGACCTGATGCCGAATGGGCATCGATTGTACATGAAAAAGCCTCGATGTGTGTTGATGGTGGTGAGTAGCTTAGACTCTTCGGTCAGTTCTTGCGTCATATACGCAAATGTGAGATCTAGTTTTGAGAAGTTTTCCTCCAGCCAATGTGGCAAATAAGTCCTCCGCTCTGGGCAGCGGGTATTGGTCCTGTCGGGAGACTCTGTTTATGGTAGATTTGTAGTGCCCACAGATTCGTACGGATCCATCAGGCTTCATGACTGGGACGATGGGACTTGCCCAGTCGCTAAATTCCACGGGTGAGATAATGCCTTCCCGCAGAAGCCTGTCCAGTTCATGTTCAATCTTTTCCCTCATCACATAGGGCACAGCTCTAGCCTTGTGATGGTCCGGTCTAGCATCCTGTCTGATGTAGATTTTGACTTTAGCCCCTTTGAAGGTGCCCACACCTGGCTGAAAGAGATGTTCAAATCGACTTAGAACTGTTGAGCAGGAGGTCCGTTCCTCTAACGACATGTCATGAACATCATCTCATTTCCAGTTTAGTTTTGCCAGCCAGCTTCTCCCCAGCAGTGCTGGGAGATCTCTGGGGACAATCCACAGGGGAAGTCGGTTCACTGTCCCTTTGTGTGTGACTGAGAGCATGGCGCTGCCAAGGACTGGGACGATTTCTTTGGTATAGGTCCTTAGTTTGGTGTCGACCCTTGTGAGCTTTGGTCTGTCTCTTTTGTGCGGCCACAGCTGTTCAAATTGTTGAACGCTCATGAGAGATTGACTCGTTCCCGTATCCAACTCCATGTTGACGGGTATCCCATTGAGTAGGACCCTCATCATTATAGGAGGCATCTTGCTGTAGGAGCAGTGGCGATTAATCGTGTTGACCCGCTGTACCTCGGTGTCCCGGGTACTGTCCCCACCGTCTTCTGGTCCGCTTTCCGACCCTTCCGATTCGTGTACCAGCCGAGCTGCCGTTTTTCTGCACATGCGAGCCAGATGTCCTGTATAGTCGCAGTTTCTGCAAACGGCATGCTGAAATTGACACCCCCTTGATGAGTGCCTTCCCCCACATCTCCAGCACAGACCACTTCCATTGTTTCCAAAGGATGAGCTGCGTCTGGCTGATCTCTCGAGCTTCTCTCAGTCTGTAGTTGATTGCTCGCATTGTGGGTTGATGAGGTGTGAACGGCCGTTCATGTGGCCCTTGATGGCTTCTGGCGCCACTGCCTGCTGTTGAGGGCCTGCTCTCCTACCTTTGTCTGTGTGTGGGGGTAGCGGCTTGTTTCACGCTGTGAACCCCTTGTTCCGATGTTTCGTTAGTTGTCGTACCCGCAGCATAGATCAACCTCGTTTCTTCTTCTTCTGCCAAGAATGTCTGTGCAACCAGTGCTGCTGCCTCTAGGGTCAAGTTCTTGGTCTCTATGAACTTTCGGAATACGCCTGCGTGGCCTATTCCTTCAATAAAAAAGTCTCTCAGTACTTCTCTCCTCAGTTCATCGGAGAACTCACATAAGCTAGCCAACCTCCGAAGTTCCGCCATGAAGTCTGTAGTTGTAGAACCTGTGTCTGGCCATGTGTAGGCTGCTCGCTGGCTTCAGGTGGTCTCTTACCAGTGCTCAACTCTTCAAACGACTTACTTGCTGGTTTCTCGGGTGCCAGCAGGTCCTTCATTAAGGCGTATGTTTTCGATCCACAGCTGGTCAAGAGATGGGCTCTTCTCTTGTCTGCCTTATCGTCGCCTAACCAGTCTTTGGTTATGAAGCTTTGCTGGAGCCTTTCTATAAAATCAGTATAGAGACCTGTGATCAGTATCGAGGCCTGTGATCAGTATAGAGGCCTGTGATCAGTATCGAGGCCTGTGATCAGTATAGAGACCTGTGATCAGTATAGAGGCCTGTGATCAGTATAGAGGTCTGTGATCAGTATAGAGGTCTGTGATCAGTATAGAGGCCTGTGATCAGTGTAGAGGCCTGTGATCAGTATAAAGGCCTGTGATCAGTATAGAGGCCTGTGATCAGTATAGAGGCCTGTGATCAGTATAGAGGTCTGTGATCAGTATAGAGGCCTGAGATCAGTATAGAGGCCTGTGATCAGTATAGAGGCCTGTGATCAGTATAGAGGCCTGTGATCAGTATAGAGGCCTGTGATCAGTATAGAGGCCTGGGAGCAGTATAGAGGTCTGTGATCAGTATAGAGGCCTGAGATCAGTATAGAGGTCTGTGATCAGTATAGAGGTCTGTGATCAGTATAGAGGCCTGGGAGCAGAATCGAGGTCTGTGATCAGTATAGAGGCCTGTGATCAGTATAGAGGCCTGTGATCAGTACAGAGGCCTGTGATCAGTATAGAGGCCTGTGATCAGTATAGAGGTCTGTGATCAGTATAGAGGCCTGTGATCAGTATAGAGGCCTGTGATCAGTATAGAGGCCTGTGATCAGTATAGAGGCCTGGGAGCAGAATCGAGATCTGTGATCAGTATAGAGGCCTGAGATCAGTATAGAGGTCTGTGATCAGTACAGAGGCCTGTGATCAGTACAGAGGCCTGTGATCAGTATAGAGGTCTGTGATCAGTATAGAGGCCTGTGATCAGTATAGAGGCCTGAGATCAGTATTGAGGCCTGGGAGCAGTATAGAGGTCTGTGATCAGTATAGAGGCCTGAGATCAGTATAGAGGCCTGGGAGCAGTATAGAGGCCTGTGATCAGTATTGAGGCCTGGGAGCAGTATAGAGGTCTGTGATCAGTACAGAGGCCTGTGATCAGTATAGATGCCTGTGATCAGTATAGAGGTCTGTGATCAGTATAGACCCTGAGATCAGTATAGAGGCCTGTGATCAGTATAGAGGCCTGTGATCAGTATTGAGGCCTGGGAGCAGTATAGAGGTCTGTGATCAGTACAGAGGCCTGAGATCAGTATTGAGGCCTGGGAGCAGTATAGAGGTCTGTGATCAGTATAGAGGTCTGTGATCAGTATAGAGGCCTGTGATCAGTATAGAAGTCTGTGATCAGTATAGAGGTCTGTGATCAGTATAGAGGTCTGTGATCAGTATAGAGGCCTGTGATCAGTATAGAGGCCTGTGATCAGTATAGAGGCCTGAGATCAGTATTGAGGCCTGTGATCAGTATAAAGGCCTGTGATCAGTATAGAGGCCTGTGATCAGTATAGAGGCCTGTGATCAGTACAGAGGCCTGGGAGCAGTATAGAGTACTGTGATCAGTATAGAGGTCTGTGATCAGTATAGAGGCCTGTGATCAGTATAGAGGCCTGTGATCAGTATAGAGGCCTGTGATCAGTATAGAGGTCTGTGATCAGTATAGAGGCCTGTGATCAGTATAGAGGCCTGTGATCAGTATAGAGGTCTGTGATCAGTATAGAGGCCTGTGATCAGTATAGAGGCCTGTGATCAGTATTGAGGCCTGGGAGCAGTATAGAGGTCTGTGATCAGTATAGAGGCCTGAGATCAGTATTGAGGCCTGGGAGCAGTATAGAGGTCTGTGATCAGTATAGAGGTCTGTGATCAGTATAGCGGCCTGTGATCAGTATAGAGTCCTGTGATCAGTGTAGAGGTCTGTGATCAGTATAGAGGCCTGTGATCAGTATAGAGGCCTGTGATCAGTATAGAGGCCTGTGATCAGTATAGAGGTCTGTGATCAGTATAAAGGCCTGTGATCAGTATTGAGGCCTGTGATCAGTATAAAGGCCTGTGATCAGTATAGAGGCCTGTGATCAGTATAGAGGCCTGTGATCAGTATAGAGGCCTGTGATCAGTATTGAGGCCTGGGAGCAGTATAGAGGTCTGTGATCAGTATAGAGGCCTGAGATCAGTATTGAGGCCTGGGAGCAGTATAGAGGTCTGTGATCAGTATAGAGGTCTGTGATCAGTATAGCGGCCTGTGATCAGTATAGAGTCCTGTGATCAGTGTAGAGGTCTGTGATCAGTATAGAGGCCTGTGATCAGTATAGAGGCCTGTGATCAGTATAGAGGCCTGTGATCAGTATAGAGGTCTGTGATCAGTATAAAGGCCTGAGATCAGTATTGAGGCCTGTGATCAGTATAAAGGCCTGTGATCAGTATAGAGGCCTGTGATCAGTATAGAGGCCTGTGATCAGTACAGAGGCCTGGGAGCAGTATAGAGTACTGTGATCAGTATAGAGGTCTCTGATCAGTATAGAGGCCTGTAATCAGTATAGAGGCCTGTGATCAGTATAGAGGCCTGTGATCAGTATAGAGGTCTGTGATCAGTATAGAGGCCTGTGATCAGTATAGAGGTCTGTGATCAGTATAGAGGTCTGTGATCATTATAGAGGTCTGTGATCAGTATAGAGGCCTGTGATCAGTATAGAGGCCTGGGAGCAGAATCGAGATCTGTGATCAGTATAGAGGCCTGAGATCAGTATAGAGGTCTGTGATCAGTACAGAGGCCTGTGATCAGTATAGAGGCCTGTGATCAGTGTAGAGGCCTGTGATCAGTATAGAGGCCTGTGATCAGTATAGAGGTCTGTGATCATTATAGAGGTCTGTGATCAGTATAGAGGTCTGTGATCAGTATAGAGGCCTGAGATCAGTATTGAGGCCTGGGAGCAGTATAGAGGTCTGTGATCAGTATAGAGGTCTGTGTTCAGTATAGCGGCCTGTGATCAGTATAGAGTCCTGTGATCAGTGTAGAGGTCTGTGATCAGTATAGAGGCCTGTGATCAGTATAGAGGCCTGTGATCAGTATAGAGGCCTGTGATCAGTATAGAGGTCTGTGATCAGTATAAAGGCCTGTGATCAGTATAGAGGCCTGAGATCAGTATTGAGGCCTGTGATCAGTATAAAGGCCTGTGATCAGTATAGAGGTCTGTGATCAGTATAGAGGCCTGTGATCAGTATAGAGGCCGGTGATCAGTATAGAGGCCTGTGATCAGTATAGAGGCCTGGGAGCAGTATAGAGGTCTGTGATCAGGATAGAGGCCTGTGATCAGTATAGAGGCCTGTGATCAGTATACAGGTCTGTGATCAGTATAGAGGTCTGTAATCAGTATAGAGGCCTGTGATCAGTATAGAGGTCTGTGATCAGTATAGAGGCCTGTGATCAGTATAGAGGCCTGTGATCAGTATAGAGGCCTGTGATCAGTTTGGAGGCCTGGGAGCAGTATAGAGGTCTGTGATCAGTATAGAGGCCTGAGATCAGTATAGAGGTCTGTGATCAGTATAGAGGTCTGTGATCAGTATAGAGGCCTGGGAGCAGAATCGAGGTCTGTGATCAGTATAGAGGCCTGTGATCAGTATAGAGGCCTGTGAACAGTACAGAGGCCTGTGATCAGTATAGAGGCCTGTGATCAGTATAGAGGTCTGTGATCAGTACAGAGGCCTGTGATCAGTATAGAGGCCTGTGATCAGTATAGAGGCCTGTGATCAGTATAGAGGCCTGGGAGCAGTATAGAGGCCTGTGATCAGTATAGAGGCCTGGGAGCAGTATAGAGGCCTGTGATCAGTATTGAGGCCTGAGATCAGTATTGAGGCCTGGGAGCAGTATAGAGGTCTGTAATCAGTATAGAGGCCTGTGATCAGTATAGAGGTCTGTGATCAGTATAGAGGCCTGTGATCAGTATAGAGGCCTGTGATCAGTATAGAGGCCTGTGATCAGTTTGGAGGCCTGGGAGCAGTATAGAGGTCTGTGATCAGTATAGAGGCCTGAGATCAGTATAGAGGTCTGTGATGTATAGAGGTCTGTGATCAGTATAGAGGCCTGGGAGCAGAATCGAGGTCTGTGATCAGTATAGAGGCCTGTGATCAGTATAGAGGCCTGTGAACAGTACAGAGGCCTGTGATCAGTATAGAGGCCTGTGATCAGTATAGAGGTCTGTGATCAGTACAGAGGCCTGTGATCAGTATAGAGGCCTGTGATCAGTATAGAGGCCTGTGATCAGTATAGAGGTCTGGGAGCAGTATAGAGGCCTGTGATCAGTATAGAGGCCTGGGAGCAGTATAGAGGCCTGTGATCAGTATTGAGGCCTGAGATCAGTATTGAGGCCTGGGAGCAGTATAAAGGCCTGTGATCAGTATAGAGGCCTGAGATCCATATTGAGGCCTGGGAGCAGTATAAAGGCCTGTGATCAGTATAGTGGCCTGAGATCAGTATAGAGGCCTGTGATCAGTATAGAAGCCTGGGAGCAGTATAGAGGTCTGTGATCAGTATAGAGGCCTGAGATCAGTATAGAGGTCTGTGATCAGTATGGAGGTCTGTGATCAGTATAGAGGCCTGGGAGCAGAATCGAGGTCTGTGATCAGTATAGAGGCCTGTGATCAGTATAGAGGCCTGTGATCAGTACAGAGGCCTGTGATCAGTATAGAGGCCTGTGATCAGTATAGAGGTCTGTGATCAGTATAGAGGCCTGTGATCTGTATAGAGGCCTGTGATCAGTATAGAGGCCTGTGATCAGTATAGAGGTCTGTGATCAGTATGGAGGCCTGTGATCAGTATAGAGGCCTGTGATCAGTATAGAGGCCTGTGATCAGTATAGAGGCCTGAGATCAGTATAGAGGCCTGAGATCAGTATAGAGGCCTGGGAGCAGTATAGAGGCCTGTGATCAGTATAGAGGCCTGAGATCAGTATAGAGGCCTGTGATCAGTATAGAGGCCTGGGAGCAGTATAGAGGCCTGTGATCAGTATAGAGGCCTGGGAGCAGTATAGAGGCCTGTGATCAGTATTGAGGCCTGAGATCAGTATTGAGGCCTGGGAGCAGTATAAAGGCCTGTGATCAGTATAGAGGCCTGAGATCCATATTGAGGCCTGGGATCAGTATAAAGGCCTGTGATCAGTATAGTGGCCTGTGATCAGTATAGAGGCCTGGGAGCAGTATAGAGGTCTGTGATCAGTATAGAGGCCTGAGATCAGTATAGAGGTCTGTGATCAGTATAGAGGCCTGTGATCAGTATAGAGGCCTGGGAGCAGAATCAAGGTCGGTGATAAGTATAGAGGCCTGTGATCAGTATAGAGGCCTGTGATCAGTACAGAGGCCTGTGATCAGTATAGAGGCCTGTGATCAGTATAGAGGTCTGTGATCAGTATAGAGGCCTGTGATAAGTATAGAGGCCTGTGATCAGTTATGAGGCCTGTGATCAGTATAGAGGTCTGTGATCAGTATAGAGGCCTGGGAGCAGTATAGAGGCCTGTGATCAGTATAGAGGCCTGAGATCAGTATAGAGGCCTGTGATCAGTATACAGGTCTGTGATCAGTATAGAGGTCTGTGATCAGTATAGAGGCCTGTGATCAGTATAGAGGTCTGTGATCAGTATAGAGGTCTGTGATCAGTATAGAGGCCTGTGATCAGTATAGAGGCCTGTGATCAGTATAGAGGTCTGTGATCAGTATAGAGGCCTGAGATCAGTATAGAGGCCTGTGATCAGTATAGAGGTCTGTGATCAGTATAGAGGCCTGTGATCAGTATAGAGGTCTGTGATCAGTATAGAGGCCTGTGATCAGTATAGAGGTCTGTGATCAGTATAGAGGCCTGAGATCAGTATAGAGGCCTGTGATCAGTATAGAGGCCTGTGATCAGTATTGAGGCCTGGGAGCAGTATAGAGGTCTGTGATCAGTACAGAGGCCTGAGATCAGTATTGAGGCCTGGGAGCAGTATAGAGGTCTGTGATCAGTATAGAGGTCTGTCATCAGTATAGAGGCCTGTGATCAGTATAGAGGCCTGTGATAAGTGTAGAAGTCTGTGATCAGTATAGAGGCCTGAGATCAGTATAGAGGTCTGTGATCAGTATAGAGGCCTGTGATCAGTATAGAGGCCTGTGATCAGTATAGAGGCCTGTGATCAGTATAGAGGCCTGAGATCAGTATTGAGGCCTGTGATCAGTATAAAGGCCTGTGATCAGTATAGAGGCCTATGATCAGTATAGAGGCCTGTGATCAGTACAGAAGCCTGGGAGCAGTATAGAGTACTGTGATCAGTATAGAGGTTTGTGATCAGTATAGAGGCCTGTAATCAGTATAGAGGCCTGTAATCAGTATAGAGGCCTGTGATCAGTATAGAGGCATGTGATCAGTATAGAGGTCTGTGATCAGTATAGAGGCCTGTGATCAGTATAGAGGCCTGGGAGCAGTATAGAGGTCTGTGATCAGTATAGAGGCCTGTGATCAGTATAGAGGCCTGTGATCAGTATACAGGTCTGTGATCAGTATAGAGGTCTGTGATCAGTATAGAGGCCTGTGAGCAGTATAGAGGTCTGTGATCAGTATAGAGGCCTGTGATCAGTATAGAGGCCTGTGATCAGTATAGAGGCCTGTGATCAGTATAGAGGCCTGGGAGCAGTATAGAGACCTGTGATCAGTATAGAGGTATGTGATCAGTATAGAGGTCTGTGATCAGTATAGAGGCCTGTGATCAGTATAGAGGCCTGTGATCAGTATAGAGGCCTGTGATCAGTATAGAGGTCTGTGATCAGTATAGAGGTCTGTGATCAGTATAGAGGCTTGTGATCAGTATAGAGGCCTGTGATCAGTATAGAGGCCTGTGATCAGTATAGAGGTCTGTGATCAGTATGGAGGCCTGTGATCAGTATAGAGGCCTGTGATCAGTATAGAGGCCTGTGATCAGTATAGAGGCCTGAGATCAGTATAGAGGCCTGGGAGCAGTATAGAGGCCTGTGATCAGTATAGAGGCCTGAGATCAGTATAGAGGCCTGTGATCAGTATAGAGGCCTGGGAGCAGTATAGAGGCCTGTGATCAGTATAGAGGCCTGGGAGCAGTATAGAGGCCTGTGATCAGTATTGAGGCCTGAGATCAGTATTGAGGCCTGGGAGCAGTATAAAGGCCTGTGATCAGTATAGAGGCCTGAGATCCATATTGAGGCCTGTGATCAGTATAGAGGTCTGTGATCAGTACAGAGGCCTGTGATCAGTATAGAGGCCTGTGATCAGTATAGAGGTCTGTGATCAGTATAGAGGCCTGTGATCAGTATAGAGACCTGTGATCAGTATAGAGGCCTGAGATCAGTATTGAGGCCTGGGAGCAGTATAGAGGCCTGTGATCAGTATAGAGGCCTGTGATCAGTATTGAGGCCTGGAAGCAGTATAGAGGTCTGTGATCAGTACAGAGGCCTGAGATCAGTATTGAGGCCTGGGCGCAGTATAGAGGTCTGTGATCAGTATAGAGGTCTGTGATCAGTATAGAGGCCTGTGATCAGTATAGAGGCCTGTGATCAGTGTAGAAGTCTGTGATCAGTATAGAGGCCTGTGATCAGTATAGAGGCCTGTGATCAGTATAGAGGCCTGAGATCAGTATTGAGGCCTGGGAGCAGTATAGAGGCCTGTGATCAGTATAGAGGCCTGAGATCAGTATAGAGGCCTGGGAGCAGTATAGAGGCCTGTGATCAGTATTGAGGCCTGGGAGCAGTATAGAGGTCTGTGATCAGTACAGAGGCCTGAGATCAGTATTGAGGCCTGGGAGCAGTATAGAGGTCTGTGATCAGTATAGAGGTCTGTGATCAGTATAGAGGCCTGTGATCAGTATAGAGGCCTGTGATCAGTGTAGAAGTCTGTGATCAGTATAGAGGCCTGAGATCAGTATAGAGGTCTGTGATCAGTATAGAGGCCTGTGATCAGTATAGAGGCCTGTGATCAGTATAGAGGCCTGTGATCAGTATAGAGGCCTGAGATCAGTATTGAGGCCTGTGATCAGTATAAAGGCCTGTGATCAGTATAGAGGCCTGTGATCAGTATAGAGGCCTGTGATCAGTACAGAGGCCTGGGAGCAGTATAGAGTACTGTGATCAGTATAGAGGTCTGTGATCAGTATAGAGGCCTGTAATCAGTATAGAGGCCTGTGATCAGTATAGAGGCCTGTGATCAGTATAGAGGTCTGTGATCAGTATAGAGGCCTGTGATCAGTATAGAGGTCTGTGATCAGTATAGAGGCCTGTGATCAGTATAGAGGTTTGTGATCAGTATAGAGGCCTGAAATCAGTATAGAGGCCTGTGATCAGTATACAGGCCTGTGATCAGTATTGAGGCCTGGGAGCAGTATAGAGGTCTGTGATCAGTATAGAGGCCTGAGATCAGTATTGAGGCCTGGGAGCAGTATAGAGGTCTGTGATCAGTATAGAGGCCTGTGATAAGTGTAGAAGTCTGTGATCAGTATAGAGGCCTGAGATCAGTATAGAGGTCTGTGATCAGTATAGAGGCCTGTGATCAGTATAGAGGCCTGTGATCAGTATAGAGGCCTGTGATCAGTATAGAGGCCTGAGATCAGTATTGAGGCCTGTGATCAGTATAAAGGCCTGTGATCAGTATAGAGGCCTGTGATCAGTATAGAGGCCTGTGATCAGTACAGAAGCCTGGGAGCAGTATAGAGTACTGTGATCAGTATAGAGGTCTGTGATCAGTATAGAGGCCTGTAATCAGTATAGAGGCCTGTAATCAGTATAGAGGCCTGTGATCAGTATAGAGGCATGTGATCAGTATAGAGGTCTGTGATCAGTATAGAGGCCTGTGATCAGTATAGAGGCCTGGGAGCAGTATAGAGGTCTGTGATCAGTATAGAGGCCTGTGATCAGTATAGAGGCCTGTGATCAGTATACAGGTCTGTGATCAGTATAGAGGTCTGTGATCAGTATAGAGGCCTGTGAGCAGTATAGAGGTCTGTGATCAGTATAGAGGCCTGTGATCAGTATAGAGGCCTGTGATCAGTATAGAGGCCTGTGATCAGTATAGAGGCCTGGGAGCAGTATAGAGACCTGTGATCAGTATAGAGGTATGTGATCAGTATAGAGGTCTGTGATCAGTATAGAGGCCTGTGATCAGTATAGAGGCCTGTGATCAGTATAGAGGCCTGTGATCAGTATAGAGGTCTGTGATCAGTATAGAGGTCTGTGATCAGTATAGAGGCTTGTGATCAGTATAGAGGCCTGTGATCAGTATAGAGGCCTGGGAGCAGAATCGAGGTCTGTGATCAGTATAGAGGCCTGTGATCAGTATAGAGGCCTGTGAACAGTACAGAGGCCTGTGATCAGTATAGAGGCCTGTGATCAGTATAGAGGTCTGTGATCAGTACAGAGGCCTGTGATCAGTATAGAGGCCTGTGATCAGTATAGAGGCCTGTGATCAGTATAGAGGCCTGGGAGCAGTATAGAGGCCTGTGATCAGTATAGAGGCCTGGGAGCAGTATAGAGGCCTGTGATCAGTATTGAGGCCTGAGATCAGTATTGAGGCCTGGGAGCAGTATAGAGGTCTGTAATCAGTATAGAGGCCTGTGATCAGTATAGAGGTCTGTGATCAGTATAGAGGCCTGTGATCAGTATAGAGTACTGTGATCAGTATAGAGGCCTGTGATCAGTTTGGAGGCCTGGGAGCAGTATAGAGGTCTGTGATCAGTATAGAGGCCTGAGATCAGTATAGAGGTCTGTGATCAGTATAGAGGTCTGTGATCAGTATAGAGGCCTGGGAGCAGAATCGAGGTCTGTGATCAGTATAGAGGCCTGTGATCAGTATAGAGGCCTGTGAACAGTACAGAGGCCTGTGATCAGTATAGAGGCCTGTGATCAGTATAGAGGTCTGTGATCAGTACAGAGGCCTGTGATCAGTATAGAGGCCTGTGATCAGTATAGAGGCCTGTGATCAGTATAGAGGTCTGGGAGCAGTATAGAGGCCTGTGATCAGTATAGAGGCCTGGGAGCAGTATAGAGGCCTGTGATCAGTATTGAGGCCTGAGATCAGTATTGAGGCCTGGGAGCAGTATAAAGGCCTGTGATCAGTATAGAGGCCTGAGATCCATATTGAGGCCTGGGAGCAGTATAAAGGCCTGTGATCAGTATAGTGGCCTGAGATCAGTATAGAGGCCTGTGATCAGTATAGAAGCCTGGGAGCAGTATAGAGGTCTGTGATCAGTATAGAGGCCTGAGATCAGTATAGAGGTCTGTGATCAGTATGGAGGTCTGTGATCAGTATAGAGGCCTGGGAGCAGAATCGAGGTCTGTGATCAGTATAGAGGCCTGTGATCAGTATAGAGGCCTGTGATCAGTACAGAGGCCTGTGATCAGTATAGAGGCCTGTGATCAGTATAGAGGTCTGTGATCAGTATAGAGGCCTGTGATCTGTATAGAGGCCTGTGATCAGTATAGAGGCCTGTGATCAGTATAGAGGTCTGTGATCAGTATGGAGGCCTGTGATCAGTATAGAGGCCTGTGATCAGTATAGAGGCCTGTGATCAGTATAGAGGCCTGAGATCAGTATAGAGGCCTGAGATCAGTATAGAGGCCTGGGAGCAGTATAGAGGCCTGTGATCAGTATAGAGGCCTGAGATCAGTATAGAGGCCTGTGATCAGTATAGAGGCCTGGGAGCAGTATAGAGGCCTGTGATCAGTATAGAGGCCTGGGAGCAGTATAGAGGCCTGTGATCAGTATTGAGGCCTGAGATCAGTATTGAGGCCTGGGAGCAGTATAAAGGCCTGTGATCAGTATAGAGGCCTGAGATCCATATTGAGGCCTGGGATCAGTATAAAGGCCTGTGATCAGTATAGTGGCCTGTGATCAGTATAGAGGCCTGGGAGCAGTATAGAGGTCTGTGATCAGTATAGAGGCCTGAGATCAGTATAGAGGTCTGTGATCAGTATAGAGGCCTGTGATCAGTATAGAGGCCTGGGAGCAGAATCAAGGTCGGTGATAAGTATAGAGGCCTGTGATCAGTATAGAGGCCTGTGATCAGTACAGAGGCCTGTGATCAGTATAGAGGCCTGTGATCAGTATAGAGGTCTGTGATCAGTATAGAGGCCTGTGATAAGTATAGAGGCCTGTGATCAGTTATGAGGCCTGTGATCAGTATAGAGGTCTGTGATCAGTATAGAGGCCTGGGAGCAGTATAGAGGCCTGTGATCAGTATAGAGGCCTGAGATCAGTATAGAGGCCTGTGATCAGTATACAGGTCTGTGATCAGTATAGAGGTCTGTGATCAGTATAGAGGCCTGTGATCAGTATAGAGGTCTGTGATCAGTATAGAGGTCTGTGATCAGTATAGAGGCCTGTGATCAGTATAGAGGCCTGTGATCAGTATAGAGGTCTGTGATCAGTATAGAGGCCTGAGATCAGTATAGAGGCCTGTGATCAGTATAGAGGTCTGTGATCAGTATAGAGGCCTGTGATCAGTATAGAGGTCTGTGATCAGTATAGAGGCCTGTGATCAGTATAGAGGTCTGTGATCAGTATAGAGGCCTGAGATCAGTATAGAGGCCTGTGATCAGTATAGAGGCCTGTGATCAGTATTGAGGCCTGGGAGCAGTATAGAGGTCTGTGATCAGTACAGAGGCCTGAGATCAGTATTGAGGTCTGTGATCAGTATAGAGGTCTGTCATCAGTATAGAGGCCTGTGATCAGTATAGAGGCCTGTGATAAGTGTAGAAGTCTGTGATCAGTATAGAGGCCTGAGATCAGTATAGAGGTCTGTGATCAGTATAGAGGCCTGTGATCAGTATAGAGGCCTGTGATCAGTATAGAGGCCTGTGATCAGTATAGAGGCCTGAGATCAGTATTGAGGCCTGTGATCAGTATAAAGGCCTGTGATCAGTATAGAGGCCTATGATCAGTATAGAGGCCTGTGATCAGTACAGAAGCCTGGGAGCAGTATAGAGTACTGTGATCAGTATAGAGGTTTGTGATCAGTATAGAGGCCTGTAATCAGTATAGAGGCCTGTAATCAGTATAGAGGCCTGTGATCAGTATAGAGGCATGTGATCAGTATAGAGGTCTGTGATCAGTATAGAGGCCTGTGATCAGTATAGAGGCCTGGGAGCAGTATAGAGGTCTGTGATCAGTATAGAGGCCTGTGATCAGTATAGAGGCCTGTGATCAGTATACAGGTCTGTGATCAGTATAGAGGTCTGTGATCAGTATAGAGGCCTGTGAGCAGTATAGAGGTCTGTGATCAGTATAGAGGCCTGTGATCAGTATAGAGGCCTGTGATCAGTATAGAGGCCTGTGATCAGTATAGAGGCCTGGGAGCAGTATAGAGACCTGTGATCAGTATAGAGGTATGTGATCAGTATAGAGGTCTGTGATCAGTATAGAGGCCTGTGATCAGTATAGAGGCCTGTGATCAGTATAGAGGCCTGTGATCAGTATAGAGGTCTGTGATCAGTATAGAGGTCTGTGATCAGTATAGAGGCTTGTGATCAGTATAGAGGCCTGTGATCAGTATAGAGGCCTGTGATCAGTATAGAGGTCTGTGATCAGTATGGAGGCCTGTGATCAGTATAGAGGCCTGTGATCAGTATAGAGGCCTGTGATCAGTATAGAGGCCTGAGATCAGTATAGAGGCCTGGGAGCAGTATAGAGGCCTGTGATCAGTATAGAGGCCTGAGATCAGTATAGAGGCCTGTGATCAGTATAGAGGCCTGGGAGCAGTATAGAGGCCTGTGATCAGTATAGAGGCCTGGGAGCAGTATAGAGGCCTGTGATCAGTATTGAGGCCTGAGATCAGTATTGAGGCCTGGGAGCAGTATAAAGGCCTGTGATCAGTATAGAGGCCTGAGATCCATATTGAGGCCTGTGATCAGTATAGAGGTCTGTGATCAGTACAGAGGCCTGTGATCAGTATAGAGGCCTGTGATCAGTATAGAGGTCTGTGATCAGTATAGAGGCCTGTGATCAGTATAGAGACCTGTGATCAGTATAGAGGCCTGAGATCAGTATTGAGGCCTGGGAGCAGTATAGAGGCCTGTGATCAGTATAGAGGCCTGTGATCAGTATTGAGGCCTGGAAGCAGTATAGAGGTCTGTGATCAGTACAGAGGCCTGAGATCAGTATTGAGGCCTGGGCGCAGTATAGAGGTCTGTGATCAGTATAGAGGTCTGTGATCAGTATAGAGGCCTGTGATCAGTATAGAGGCCTGTGATCAGTGTAGAAGTCTGTGATCAGTATAGAGGCCTGTGATCAGTATAGAGGCCTGTGATCAGTATAGAGGCCTGAGATCAGTATTGAGGCCTGGGAGCAGTATAGAGGCCTGTGATCAGTATAGAGGCCTGAGATCAGTATAGAGGCCTGGGAGCAGTATAGAGGCCTGTGATCAGTATTGAGGCCTGGGAGCAGTATAGAGGTCTGTGATCAGTACAGAGGCCTGAGATCAGTATTGAGGCCTGGGAGCAGTATAGAGGTCTGTGATCAGTATAGAGGTCTGTGATCAGTATAGAGGCCTGTGATCAGTATAGAGGCCTGTGATCAGTGTAGAAGTCTGTGATCAGTATAGAGGCCTGAGATCAGTATAGAGGTCTGTGATCAGTATAGAGGCCTGTGATCAGTATAGAGGCCTGTGATCAGTATAGAGGCCTGTGATCAGTATAGAGGCCTGAGATCAGTATTGAGGCCTGTGATCAGTATAAAGGCCTGTGATCAGTATAGAGGCCTGTGATCAGTATAGAGGCCTGTGATCAGTACAGAGGCCTGGGAGCAGTATAGAGTACTGTGATCAGTATAGAGGTCTGTGATCAGTATAGAGGCCTGTAATCAGTATAGAGGCCTGTGATCAGTATAGAGGCCTGTGATCAGTATAGAGGTCTGTGATCAGTATAGAGGCCTGTGATCAGTATAGAGGTCTGTGATCAGTATAGAGGCCTGTGATCAGTATAGAGGTTTGTGATCAGTATAGAGGCCTGAAATCAGTATAGAGGCCTGTGATCAGTATAGAGGCCTGTGATCAGTATTGAGGCCTGGGAGCAGTATAGAGGTCTGTGATCAGTATAGAGGCCTGAGATCAGTATTGAGGCCTGGGAGCAGTATAGAGGTCTGTGATCAGTATAGAGGCCTGTGATAAGTGTAGAAGTCTGTGATCAGTATAGAGGCCTGAGATCAGTATAGAGGTCTGTGATCAGTATAGAGGCCTGTGATCAGTATAGAGGCCTGTGATCAGTATAGAGGCCTGTGATCAGTATAGAGGCCTGAGATCAGTATTGAGGCCTGTGATCAGTATAAAGGCCTGTGATCAGTATAGAGGCCTGTGATCAGTATAGAGGCCTGTGATCAGTACAGAAGCCTGGGAGCAGTATAGAGTACTGTGATCAGTATAGAGGTCTGTGATCAGTATAGAGGCCTGTAATCAGTATAGAGGCCTGTAATCAGTATAGAGGCCTGTGATCAGTATAGAGGCATGTGATCAGTATAGAGGTCTGTGATCAGTATAGAGGCCTGTGATCAGTATAGAGGCCTGGGAGCAGTATAGAGGTCTGTGATCAGTATAGAGGCCTGTGATCAGTATAGAGGCCTGTGATCAGTATACAGGTCTGTGATCAGTATAGAGGTCTGTGATCAGTATAGAGGCCTGTGAGCAGTATAGAGGTCTGTGATCAGTATAGAGGCCTGTGATCAGTATAGAGGCCTGTGATCAGTATAGAGGCCTGTGATCAGTATAGAGGCCTGGGAGCAGTATAGAGGTATGTGATCAGTATAGAGGTCTGTGATCAGTATAGAGGCCTGTGATTAGTATAGAGGCCTGTGATCAGTATAGAGGTCTGTGATCAGTATAGAGGTCTGTGATCAGTATAGAGGCTTGTGATCAGTATAGAGGCCTGTGATCAGTATAGAGGCCTGTGATCAGTATAGAGGTCTGTGATCAGTATGGAGGCCTGTGATCAGTATAGAGGCCTGTGATCAGTATAGAGGCCTGTGATCAGTATAGAGGCCTGAGATCAGTATAGAGGCCTGGGAGCAGTATAGAGGCCTGTGATCAGTATAGAGGCCTGAGATCAGTATAGAGGCCTGTGATCAGTATAGAGGCCTGGGAGCAGTATAGAGGCCTGTGATCAGTATAGAGGCCTGGGAGCAGTATAGAGGCCTGTGATCAGTATTGAGGCCTGAGATCAGTATTGAGGCCTGGGAGCAGTATAAAGGCCTGTGATCAGTATAGAGGCCTGAGATCCATATTGAGGCCTGTGATCAGTATAGAGGTCTGTGATCAGTACAGAGGCCTGTGATCAGTATAGAGGCCTGTGATCAGTATAGAGGTCTGTGATCAGTATAGAGGCCTGTGATCAGTATAGAGACCTGTGATCAGTATAGAGGCCTGAGATCAGTATTGAGGCCTGGGAGCAGTATAGAGGCCTGTGATCAGTATAGAGGCCTGTGATCAGTATTGAGGCCTGGAAGCAGTATAGAGGTCTGTGATCAGTACAGAGGCCTGAGATCAGTATTGAGGCCTGGGAGCAGTATAGAGGTCTGTGATCAGTATAGAGGTCTGTGATCAGTATAGAGGCCTGTGATCAGTATAGAGGCCTGTGATCAGTGTAGAAGTCTGTGATCAGTATAGAGGCCTGTGATCAGTATAGAGGCCTGTGATCAGTATAGAGGCCTGAGATCAGTATTGAGGCCTGGGAGCAGTATAGAGGCCTGTGATCAGTATAGAGGCCTGAGATCAGTATAGAGGCCTGGGAGCAGTATAGAGGCCTGTGATCAGTATTGAGGCCTGGGAGCAGTATAGAGGTCTGTGATCAGTACAGAGGCCTGAGATCAGTATTGAGGCCTGGGAGCAGTATAGAGGTCTGTGATCAGTATAGAGGTCTGTGATCAGTATAGAGGCCTGTGATCAGTATAGAGGCCTGTGATCAGTGTAGAAGTCTGTGATCAGTATAGAGGCCTGAGATCAGTATAGAGGCCTGTGATCAGTATAGAGGCCTGTGATCAGTATAGAGGCCTGTGATCAGTATAGAGGCCTGAGATCAGTATTGAGGCCTGTGATCAGTATAAAGGCCTGTGATCAGTATAGAGGCCTGTGATCAGTATAGAGGCCTGTGATCAGTACAGAGGCCTGGGAGCAGTATAGAGTACTGTGATCAGTATAGAGGTCTGTGATCAGTATAGAGGCCTGTAATCAGTATAGAGGCCTGTGATCAGTATAGAGGCCTGTGATCAGTATAGAGGTCTGTGATCAGTATAGAGGCCTGTGATCAGTATAGAGGTCTGTGATCAGTATAGAGGCCTGTGATCAGTATAGAGGTTTGTGATCAGTATAGAGGCCTGAAATCAGTATAGAGGCCTGTGATCAGTATAGAGGCCTGTGATCAGTGTAGAGGTCTGTGATCAGTATAAAGGCCTGAGATCAGTATAGAGGTCAGTGATCAGTATAGAGGCCTGTGATCAGTATAGAGGCCTGTGATCAGTATAGAGGCCTGTGTTCAGTATAGAGGTCTGTGATCAGTATAAAGGCCTGTGATCAGTATAGAGGCCTGAGATCAGTATTGAGGCCTGTGATCAGTATAAAGGACTGTGATCAGTATAGAGGCCTGTGATCAGTATAGAGGCCTGTGATCAGTATAGAGGCCTGGGAGCACTATAGAGTACTGTGATCAGTATAGAGGTCTCTGATCAGTATAGAGGCCTGTGATCAGTATAGAGGCCTGTGATCAGTATAGAGGTCTGTGATCAGTATAGAGGCCTGTGATCAGTATAGAGGTCTGTGATCAGTATAGAGGTCTGTGATCATTATAGAGGCCTGTGATCAGCATAGAGGCCTGTGATCAGTATAGAGGCCTGTGATCAGTATAGAGGCCGGTGATCAGTATAGAGGCCTGTGATCAGTATAGAGGTCTGTGATCAGTATAGAGGTCTGTGATCAGTATAGATGTCTGTGATCAATATAGAGGCCTGTGATCAGTATAGAGGCCTGTGATCAGTATAGAGGCCTGTGATCAGTATAGAGGCCTGTGATCAGTATAGAGGTCTGTGATCAGTATGGAGGCCTGTGATCAGTATAGAGGCCTGTGATCAGTATAGAGGCCTGTGATCAGTATAGAGGCCTGAGATCAGTATAGAGGCCTGAGATCAGTATAGAGGCCTGGGAGCAGTATAGAGGCCTGTGATCAGTATAGAGGCCTGAGATCAGTATAGAGGCCTGTGATCAGTATAGAGGCCTGTGATCAGTATAGAGGCCTGGGAGCAGTATAGAGGCCTGTGATCAGTATTGAGGCCTGTGATCAGTATTGAGGCCTGGGAGCAGTATAGAGGTCTGTGATCAGTACAGAGGCCTGAGATCAGTATTGAGGCCTGGGAGCAGTATAGAGGTCTGTGATCAGTATAGAGGTCTGTGATCAGTATGGAGGCCTGTGATCAGTATAGAGGCCTGTGATCAGTATAGAGGCCTGAGATCAGTATTGAGGCCTGGGAGCAGTATAGAGGCCTGTGATCAGTATAGAGGCCTGAGATCCATATTGAGGCCTGTGATCAGTATAGAGGTCTGTGATCAGCACAGAGGCCTGTGATCAGTATAGAGGCCTGTGATCAGTATAGAGGTCTGTGATCAGTATAGAGGCCTGTGATCAGTATAGAGGCCTGTGATCAGTATAGAGGCCTGAGATCAGTATTGAGGCCTGGGAGCAGTATAGAGGCCTGTGATCAGTATAGAGGCCTGTGATCAGTATTGAGGCCTGGGAGCAGTATAGAGGTCTGTGATCAGTACAGAGGCCTGAGATCAGTATTGAGGCCTGGGAGCAGTATAGAGGTCTGTGATCAGTATAGAGGTCTGTGATCAGTATAGAGGCCTGTGATCAGTATAGAGGCCTGTGATCAGTGTAGAAGTCTGTGATCAGTATAGAGGCCTGGAATCAGTATAGAGGCCTGTGATCAGTATAGAGGCCTGAGATCAGTATTGAGGCCTGGGAGCAGTATAGAGGCCTGTGATCAGTATAGAGGCCTGAGATCAGTATAGAGGCCTGGGAGCAGTATAGAGGCCTGTGATCAGTATTGAGGCCTGGGAGCAGTATAGAGGTCTGTGATCAGTACAGAGGCCTGTGATCAGTATAGAGGCCTGTGATCAGTATAGAGGTCTGTGATCAGTATAGAGGCCTGAGATCAGTATAGAGGCCTGTGATCGGTATAGAGGCCTGTGATCAGTATAGAGGCCTGTGATCAGTACAGAGTCCTGGGAGCAGTATAGAGTACTGTGATCAGTATAGAGGTCTGTGATCAGTATAGAGGCCTGTGATCAGTATAGAGGCCTGAGATCAGTATTGAGGCCTGTAATCAGTATAGAGGCCTGTGATCAGTATAGAGGCCTGTGATCAGCATAGAGGTTTGTGATCAGTATAGAGGCCTGAAATCAGTATAGAGGCCTGTGATCAGTATAGAGGCCTGTGATCAGTATTGAGGCCTGGGAGCAGTATAGAGGTCTGTGATCAGTATAGAGGCCTGAGATCAGTATTGAGGCCTGGGAGCAGTATAGAGGTCTGTGATCAGTATAGAGGTCTGTGATCAGTATAGAGGCCTGTGATCAGTATAGAGTCCTGTGATCAGTGTAGAGGTCTGTGATCAGTATAGAGGCCTGAGATCAGTATAGAGGTCTGTGATCAGTATAGAGGCCTGTGATCAGTATAGAGGCCTGTGATCAATATAGAGGCCTGTGATCAGTATAGAGGTCTGTGATCAGTATAAAGGCCTGTGATCAGTATAGAGGCCTGAGATCAGTATTGAGGCCTGTGATCAGTATAAAGGCCTGTGATCAGTATAGAGGCCTGTGATCAGTATAGAGGCCTGTGATCAGTACAGAGGCCTGGGAGCAGTATAGAGTACTGTGATCAGTATAGAGGTCTCTGATCAGTATAGAGGCCTGTAATCAGTATAGAGGCCTGTGATCAGTATAGAGGCCTGTGATCAGTATAGAGGTCTGTGATCAGTATAGAGGCCTGTGATCAGTATAGAGGTCTGTGATCAGTATAGAGGTCTGTGATCATTATAGAGGTCTGTGATCAGTATAGAGGCCTGTGATCAGTATAGAGGCCTGTGATCAGTATAGAGGCTTGTGATCAGTATTGAGGCCGATGATCAGTATAGAGGCCTGTGATCAGTATAGAGGTCTGTGATCAGTATAGAGGTCTGTGATCAGTATAGAGGTCTGTGATCAGTATAGAGGCCTGTGATCAGTATAGAGGCCTGTGATCAGTATACAGGTCTGTGATCAGTATAGAGGCCTGTGATCAGTATAGAGGCCTGTGATCAGTATACAGGTCTGTGATCAGTATAGAGGTCTGTAATCAGCATAGAGGCCTGTGATCAGGAAAGAGGTCTGTGATCAGTATAGAGGCCTGTGATCAGTATAGAGGCCTGTGATCAGTATAGAGGCCTGTGATCAGTATAGAGGTCTGTGATCAGTATAGAGATCTGTGATCAGTATAGAGGCCTGTGATCAGTATAGAGGCCTGTGATCAGTATAGAGGCCTGTGATCAGTATAGAGGTCTGTGATCAGTCTGGAGGCCTGTGATCAGTATAGAGGCCTGTGATCAGTATAGAGGCCTGTGATCAGTATAGAGGCCTGAGATCAGTATAGAGGCCTGTGATCAGTATAGAGGCCTGGGAGCAGTATAGAGGCCTGTGATCAGTATAGAGGCCTGGGAGCAGTATAGAGGCCTGTGATCAGTATTGAGGCCTGAGATCAGTATTGAGGCCTGGGAGCAGTATAAAGGCCTGTGATCAGTATAGAGGCCTGAGATCCATATTGAGGCCTGGGAGCAGCATAAAGGCCTGTGATCAGTATAGTGGCCTGAGATCAGTATAGAGGCCTGTGATCAGTATAGAGGCCTGGGAGCAGTATAGAGGTCTGTGATCAGTATAGAGGCCTGAGATCAGTATAGAGGTCTGTGATCAGTGTAGAGGTCTGTGATCAGTATAGAGGTCTGTGATCAGTATAGAGGCCTGTGATCAGTATAGAGGCCTATGATCAGTATAGAGGTCTGTGATCAGTATCGAGGCCTGTGATCAGTATAGAGGTCTGTGATCAGTATAGAGTACTGTGATCAGTATAGAGGTCTGTGATCAGTATAGAGGCCTGTGATCAGTATAGAGGCCTGAGATCAGTATTGAGGCCTGTAATCAGGATAGAGGCCTGTGATCAGTATAGAGGCCTGTGATCAGTATAGAGGTCTGTGATCAGTATAGAGGCCTGTGATCAGTATAGAGGTCTGTGATCAGTATAGAGGCCTGTGATCAGTATAGAGGTTTGTGATCAGTATAGAGGCCTGAAATCAGTATAGAGGCCTGTGATCAGTATAGAGGCCTGTGATCAGTATTGAGGCCTGGGAGCAGTATAGAGGTCTGTGATCAGTATAGAGGCCTGAGATCAGTATTGAGGCCTGGGAGCAGTATAGAGGTCTGTGATCAGTATAGAGGTCTGTGATCAGTATAGAGGCCTGTGATCAGTATAGAGGCCTGTGATCAGTGTAGAGGTCTGTGATCAGTATAGAGGCCTGAGATCAGTATAGAGGTCTGTGATCAGTATAGAGGCCTGTGATCAGTATAGAGGCCTGTGATCAATATAGAGGCCTGTGATCAGTATAGAGGTCTGTGATCAGTATAAAGGCCTGTGATCAGTATAGAGGCCTGAGATCAGTATAGAGGTCTGTGATCAGTATAGAGGCCTGTGATCAGTATAGAGGTCTGTGATCAGTATAGAGGTCTGTGATCATTATAGAGGTCTGTGATCAGTATAGAGGCCTGTGATCAGTATAGAGGCCTGTGATCAGTATAGAGGCTTGTGATCAGTATAGAGGCCGATGATCAGTATAGAGGCCTGTGATCAGTATAGAGGTCTGTGATCAGTATACAGGTCTGTGATCAGTATAGAGGCCTGTGATCAGTATAGAGGCCTGTGATCAGTATACAGGTCTGTGATCAGTATAGAGGTCTGTAATCAGCATAGAGGCCTGTGATCAGTATAGAGGTCTGTGATCAGTATAGAGGCCTGTGATCAGTATAGAGGCCTGTGATCAGTATAGAGGCCTGTGATCAGTATAGAGGTCTGTGATCAGTATAGAGATCTGTGATCAGTATAGAGGCCTGTGATCAGTATAGAGGCCTGTGATCAGTATAGAGGCCTGTGATCAGTATAGAGGTCTGTGATCAGTCTGGAGGCCTGTGATCAGTATAGAGGCCTGTGATCAGTATAGAGGCCTGTGATCAGTATAGAGGCCTGAGATCAGTATAGAGGCCTGTGATCAGTATAGAGGCCTGGGAGCAGTATAGAGGCCTGTGATCAGTATAGAGGCCTGGGAGCAGTATAGAGGCCTGTGATCAGTATTGAGGCCTGAGATCAGTATTGAGGCTTGGGAGCAGTATAAAGGCCTGTGATCAGTATAGAGGCCTGAGATCCATATTGAGGCCTGGGAGCAGTATAAAGGCCTGTGATCAGTATAGTGGCCTGAGATCAGTATAGAGGCCTGTGATCAGTATAGAGGCCTGGGAGCAGTATAGAGGTCTGTGATCAGTATAGAGGCCTGAGATCAGTATAGAGGTCTGTGATCAGTGTAGAGGTCTGTGATCAGTATAGAGGTCTGTGATCAGTATAGAGGCCTGTGATCAGTATAGAGGCCTGTGATCAGTATAGAGGCCTGTGATCAGTATAGAGGCCTGTGATCAGTATAGAGGCCTGAGATCAGTATAGAGGCCTGTGATCAGTATACAGGTCTGTGATCAGTATAGAGGTCTGTGATCAGTATAGAGGCCTGTGATCAGTATAGAGGTCTGTGATCAGTATAGAGGTCTGTGATCAGTATAGAGGCCTGTGATCAGTATAGAGGTCTGTGATCAGTATCGAGGCCTGGGAGCAGTATAGAGGCCTGTGATCAGTATAGAGGTCTGTGATCAGTATAGAGGTCTGTGATCAGTATAGAGGCCTGTGATCAGTATAGAGGCCTGTGATCAGTATAGAGGTCTGTGATCAGTATAGAGGCCTGTGATCAGTATAGAGGCCTGTGATCAGTATAAAGGCCTGTGATCAGTATAGAGGCCTGTGATCAGTATAGAGGCCTGTGATCAGTATAGAGGCCTGGGAGCAGTACAGAGGTCTGTGATCAGTATAGAGGTCTGTGATCAGTATAGAGGCCTGTGATCAGTATAGAGGTCTGTAATCAGTATAGAGGCCTGAGATCAGTATAGAGGCCTGTGATCAGTATAGAGGCCTGAGATCAGTATAGAGGCCTGAGATCAGTATAGAGGCCTGGGAGCAGTATAGAGGCCTGTGATCAGTATAGAGGCCTGAGATCAGTATAGAGGCCTCTGATCAGTATAGAGGCCTGGGAGCAGTATAGAGGCCTGTGATCAGTATAGAGGCCTGAGATCAGTATTGACGCCTGGGAGCAGTATAGAGGTCTGTGATCAGTATAGAGGCCTGAGATCAGTATAGAGGCCCGGGAGCAGTATAGAGGCTTGTGATCAGTATAGAGGGCTTGGAGCAGTATAGAGGCCTGCGATCAGTATAGATGCCTGGGAGCAGTATAGAGGTCTGTGATCAGTATAGAGGCCTGTGATCAGTATACAGGTCTGTGATCAGTATAGAGGTCTGTGATCAGTATAGAGGTCTGTAATCAGTATAGAGGCCTCTGATCAGTATAGAGGCCTGAGATCAGTATTGACGCCTGGGAGCAGTATAGAGGTCTGTGATCAGTATAGAGGCCTGTGATCAATATAGAGGCCTGGGAGCAGTATCGAAGTCTGTGATCAGTATAGAGGCCTGTGATCAGTATAGAGGCCTGTGATCAGTATAGAAGCCTGGGAGCAGTATAGAGGTCTGTGATCAGTATAGAGGCCTGAGATCAGTATAGAGGTCTGTGATCAGTATGGAGGTCTGTGATCAGTATAGAGGCCTGGGAGCAGAATCGAGGTCTGTGATCAGTATAGAGGCCTGTGATCAGTATAGAGGCCTGTGATCAGTACAGAGGCCTGTGATCAGTATAGAGGCCTGTGATCAGTATAGAGGTCTGTGATCAGTATAGAGGCCTGTGATCAGTATAGAGGCCTGTGATCAGTACAGAGGCCTGTGATCAGTATAGAGGCCTGTGATCAGTATAGAGGTCTGTGATCAGTATAGAGGCCTGTGATCAGTATAGAGGCCTGTGATCAGTATAGAGGTCTGTGATCAGTATAGAGGCCTGTGATCAGTATAGAGGTCTGTGATCAGTATAGAGGCCTGAGATCAGTATAGAGGCCTGTGATCAGTATAGAGGCCTGTGATCAGTATAGAGGCCTGTGATCAGTATACAGGTCTGTGATCAGTATAGAGGTCTGTGATCAGTATAGAGGCCTGTGATCAGTATAGAGGCCTGTGATCAGTATAGAGGCCTGTGATCAGTATAGAGGTCTGTGATCAGTATGGAGGCCTGTGATCAGTATAGAGGCCTGTGATCAGTATAGAGGCCTGTGATCAGTATAGAGGCCTGAGATCAGTATAGAGGCCTGAGATCAGTATAGAGGCCTGGGAGCAGTATAGAGGCCTGTGATCAGTATAGAGGCCTGAGATCAGTATAGAGGCCTGTGATCAGTATAGAGGCCTGGGAGCAGTATAGAGGCCTGTGATCAGTATAGAGGCCTGGGAGCAGTATAGAGGCCTGTGATCAGTATTGAGGCCTGAGATCAGTATTGAGGCCTGGGAGCAGTATAAAGGCCTGTGATCAGTATAGAGGCCTGAGATCCATATTGAGGCCTGGGAGCAGTATAAAGGCCTGTGATCAGTATAGTGGCCTGTGATCAGTATAGAGGCCTGGGAGCAGTATAGAGGTCTGTGATCAGTATAGAGGCCTGAGATCAGTATAGAGGTCTGTGATCAGTATAGAGGTCTGTGATCAGTATAGAGGCCTGGGAGCAGAATCGAGGTCTGTGATCAGTATAGAGGCCTGTGATCAGTATAGAGGCCTGAGATCAGTATAGAGGCCTGGGAGCAGTATAGAGGCCTGTGATCAGTATAGAGGCCTGGGAGCAGTATAGAGGCCTGTGATCAGTATAGAGGCCTGGGAGCAGTATAGAGGCCTGTGATCAGTATTGAGGCCTGAGATCAGTATTGAGGCCTGGGAGCAGTATAAAGGCCTGTGATCAGTATAGAGGCCTGAGATCCATATTGAGGCCTGGGAGCAGTATAAAGGCCTGTGATCAGTATAGTGGCCTGAGATCAGTATAGAGGCCTGTGATCAGTATAGAGGCCTGGGAGCAGTATAGAGGTCTGTGATCAGTATAGAGGCCTGAGATCAGTATAGAGGTCTGTGATCAGTGTAGAGGTCTGTGATCAGTATAGAGGTCTGTGATCAGTATAGAGGCCTGTGATCAGTATAGAGGCCTGTGATCAGTATAGAGGTCTGTGATCAGTATAGAGGCCTGGGAGCAGTATAGAGGCCTGTGATCAGTATAGAGGCCTGAGATCAGTATAGAGGCCTGTGATCAGTATACAGGTCTGTGATCAGTATAGAGGTCTGTGATCAGTATAGAGGCCTGTGATCAGTATAGAGGTCTGTGATCAGTATAGAGGCCTGTGATCAGTATAGAGGTCTGTGATCAGTATCGAGGCCTGGGAGCAGTATAGAGGTCTGTGATCAGTATAGAGGTCTGTGATCAGTATAGAGGTCTGTGATCAGTATAGAGGTCTGTGATCAGTTTAGAGGCCTGTGAACAGTATAGAGGCCTGTGATCAGTATAGAGGCCTGTGATCAGTATAGAGGCCTGTGATCAGTATAGAGGTCTGTGATCAGTATAGAGGCCTGGGAGCAGTATAGAGGCCTGTGATCAGTATAGAGGCCTGAGATCAGTATAGAGGCCTGTGATCAGTATACAGGTCTGTGATCAGTATAGAGGTCTGTGATCAGTATAGAGGCCTGTGATCAGTATAGAGGTCTGTAATCAGTATAGAGGCCTCTGATCAGTATAGAGGCCTGAGATCAGTATTGACGCCTGGGAGCAGTATAGAGGTCTGTGATCAGTATAGAGGCCTGTGATCAGTATAGAGGCCTGGGAGCAGTATCGAAGTCTGTGATCAGTATAGAGGCCTGTGATCAGTATAGAGGCCTGTGATCAGTATAGAAGCCTGGGAGCAGTATAGAGGTCTGTGATCAGTATAGAGGCCTGAGATCAGTATAGAGGTCTGTGATCAGTATGGAGGTCTGTGATCAGTATAGAGGCCTGGGAGCAGAATCGAGGTCTGTGATCAGTATAGAGGCCTGTGATCAGTATAGAGGCCTGTGATCAGTACAGAGGCCTGTGATCAGTATAGAGGCCTGTGATCAGTATAGAGGTCTGTGATCAGTATAGAGGCCTGTGATCAGTATAGAGGCCTGTGATCAGTACAGAGGCCTGTGATCAGTATAGAGGCCTGTGATCAGTATAGAGGTCTGTGATCAGTATAGAGGCCTGTGATCAGTATAGAGGCCTGTGATCAGTATAGAGGTCTGTGATCAGTATAGAGGCCTGTGATCAGTATAGAGGTCTGTGATCAGTATAGAGGCCTGAGATCAGTATAGAGGCCTGTGATCAGTATAGAGGCCTGTGATCAGTATAGAGGCCTGTGATCAGTATACAGGTCTGTGATCAGTATAGAGGTCTGTGATCAGTATAGAGGCCTGTGATCAGTATAGAGGCCTGTGATCAGTATAGAGGCCTGTGATCAGTATAGAGGTCTGTGATCAGTATGGAGGCCTGTGATCAGTATAGAGGCCTGTGATCAGTATAGAGGCCTGTGATCAGTATAGAGGCCTGAGATCAGTATAGAGGCCTGAGATCAGTATAGAGGCCTGGGAGCAGTATAGAGGCCTGTGATCAGTATAGAGGCCTGAGATCAGTATAGAGGCCTGTGATCAGTATAGAGGCCTGGGAGCAGTATAGAGGCCTGTGATCAGTATAGAGGCCTGGGAGCAGTATAGAGGCCTGTGATCAGTATTGAGGCCTGAGATCAGTATTGAGGCCTGGGAGCAGTATAAAGGCCTGTGATCAGTATAGAGGCCTGAGATCCATATTGAGGCCTGGGAGCAGTATAAAGGCCTGTGATCAGTATAGTGGCCTGTGATCAGTATAGAGGCCTGGGAGCAGTATAGAGGTCTGTGATCAGTATAGAGGCCTGAGATCAGTATAGAGGTCTGTGATCAGTATAGAGGTCTGTGATCAGTATAGAGGCCTGGGAGCAGAATCGAGGTCTGTGATCAGTATAGAGGCCTGTGATCAGTATAGAGGCCTGAGATCAGTATAGAGGCCTGGGAGCAGTATAGAGGCCTGTGATCAGTATAGAGGCCTGGGAGCAGTATAGAGGCCTGTGATCAGTATAGAGGCCTGGGAGCAGTATAGAGGCCTGTGATCAGTATTGAGGCCTGAGATCAGTATTGAGGCCTGGGAGCATTATAAAGGCCTGTGATCAGTATAGAGGCCTGAGATCCATATTGAGGCCTGGGAGCAGTATAAAGGCCTGTGATCAGTATAGTGGCCTGAGATCAGTATAGAGGCCTGTGATCAGTATAGAGGCCTGGGAGCAGTATAGAGGTCTGTGATCAGTATAGAGGCCTGAGATCAGTATAGAGGTCTGTGATCAGTGTAGAGGTCTGTGATCAGTATAGAGGTCTGTGATCAGTATAGAGGCCTGTGATCAGTATAGAGGCCTGTGATCAGTATAGAGGTCTGTGATCAGTATAGAGGCCTGGGAGCAGTATAGAGGCCTGTGATCAGTATAGAGGCCTGAGATCAGTATAGAGGCCTGTGATCAGTATACAGGTCTGTGATCAGTATAGAGGTCTGTGATCAGTATAGAGGCCTGTGATCAGTATAGAGGTCTGTGATCAGTATAGAGGCCTGTGATCAGTATAGAGGTCTGTGATCAGTATCGAGGCCTGGGAGCAGTATAGAGGTCTGTGATCAGTATAGAGGTCTGTGATCAGTATAGAGGTCTGTGATCAGTATAGAGGTCTGTGATCAGTTTAGAGGCCTGTGAACAGTATAGAGGCCTGTGATCAGTATAGAGGCCTGTGATCAGTATAGAGGCCTGTGATCAGTATAGAGGTCTGTGATCAGTATAGAGGCCTGGGAGCAGTATAGAGGCCTGTGATCAGTATAGAGGCCTGAGATCAGTATAGAGGCCTGTGATCAGTATACAGGTCTGTGATCAGTATAGAGGTCTGTGATCAGTATAGAGGCCTGTCATCAGTATAGAGGTCTGTGATCAGTATAGAGGTCTGTGATCAGTATAGAGGCCTGTGATCAGTATAGAGGTCTGTGATCAGTATCGAGGCCTGGGAGCAGTATAGAGGCCTGTGATCAGTATAGAGGTCTGTGATCAGTATAGAGGTCTGTGATCAGTATAGAGGTCTGTGATCAGTATAGAGGTCTGTGATCAGTATAGAGGCCTGTGATCAGTATTGAGGCCTGGGAGCAGTATAGAGGTCTGTGATCAGTATAGAGGCCTGAGATCAGTATTGAGGCCTGGGAGCAGTATAGAGGTCTGTGATCAGTATAGAGGTCTGTGATCAGTATAGAGGCCTGTGATCAGTATAGAGGCCTGTGATCAGTGTAGAGGTCTGTGATCAGTATAGAGGCCTGAGATCAGTATAGAGGTCTGTGATCAGTATAGAGGCCTGTGATCAGTATAGAGGCCTGTGATCAATATAGAGGCCTGTGATCAGTATAGAGGTCTGTGATCAGTATAAAGGCCTGTGATCAGTATAGAGGCCTGAGATCAGTATTGAGGCCTGTGATCAGTATAAAGGCCTGTGATCAGTATAGAGGCCTGTGATCAGTATAGAGGCCTGTGATCAGTACAGAGGCCTGGGAGCAGTATAGAGTACTGTGATCAGTATAGAGGTCTCTGATCAGTATAGAGGCCTGTAATCAGTATAGAGGCCTGTGATCAGTATAGAGGCCTGTGATCAGTATAGAGGTCTGTGATCAGTATAGAGGCCTGTGATCAGTATAGAGGTCTGTGATCAGTATAGAGGTCTGTGATCATTATAGAGGTCTGTGATCAGTATAGAGGCCTGTGATCAGTATAGAGGCCTGTGATCAGTATAGAGGCTTGTGATCAGTATAGAGGCCGCTGATCAGTATAGAGGCCTGTGATCAGTATAGAGGTCTGTGATCAGTATAGAGGTCTGTGATCAGTATAGAGGTCTGTGATCAGTATAGAGGCCTGTGATCAGTATAGAGGCCTGTGATCAGTATAGAGGCCTGTGATCAGTATAGAGGCCTGTGATCAGTATACAGGTCTGTGATCAGTATAGAGGTCTGTAATCAGCATAGAGGCCTGTGATCAGTATAGAGGTCTGTGATCAGTATAGAGGCCTGTGATCAGTATAGAGGCCTGTGATCAGTATAGAGGCCTGTGATCAGTATAGAGGTCTGTGATCAGTATAGAGATCTGTGATCAGTATAGAGGCCTGTGATCAGTATAGAGGCCTGTGATCAGTATAGAGGTCTGTGATCAGTCTGGAGGCCTGTGATCAGTATAGAGGCCTGTGATCAGTATAGAGGCCTGTGATCAGTATATAGGCCTGAGATCAGTATAGAGGCCTGTGATCAGTATAGAGGCCTGGGAGCAGTATAGAGGCCTGTGATCAGTATAGAGGCCTGGGAGCAGTATAGAGGCCTGTGATCAGTATTGAGGCCTGAGATCAGTATTGAGGCTTGGGAGCAGTATAAAGGCCTGTGATCAGTATAGAGGCCTGAGATCCATATTGAGGCCTGGGAGCAGTATAAAGGCCTGTGATCAGTATAGTGGCCTGAGATCAGTATAGAGGCCTGTGATCAGTATAGAGGCCTGGGAGCAGTATAGAGGTCTGTGATCAGTATAGAGGCCTGAGATCAGTATAGAGGTCTGTGATCAGTGTAGAGGTCTGTGATCAGTATAGAGGTCTGTGATCAGTATAGAGGCCTGTGATCAGTATAGAGGCCTGTGATCAGTATAGAGGCCTGTGATCAGTATAGAGGTCTGTGATCAGTATAGAGGCCTGGGAGCAGTATAGAGGCCTGTGATCAGTATAGAGGCCTGAGATCAGTATAGAGGCCTGTGATCAGTATACAGGTCTGTGAGCAGCATAGAGGTCTGTGATCAGTATAGAGGCCTGTGATCAGTTTCGAGGTCTGTGATCAGTATAGAGGTCTGTGATCAGTATAGAGGCCTGTGATCAGTATAGAGGTCTGTGATCAGTATCGAGGCCTGGGAGCAGTATAGAGGCCTGTGATCAGTATAGAGGTCTGTGATCAGTATAGAGGTCTGTGATCAGTATAGAGGTCTGTGATCAGTATAGAGGTCTGTGATCAGTATAGAGGCCTGTGAACAGTATAGAGGCCTGTGATCAGAAAAGAGGCCTGTGATCAGTATAGAGGCCTGTGATCAGTATAGAGGTCTGTGATCAGTATAGAGGCCTGGGAGCAGTATAGAGGCCTGTGATCAGTATAGAGGCCTGAGATCAGTATAGAGGACTGTGATCAGTATACAGGTCTGTGATCAGTATAGAGGTCTGTGATCAGTATAGAGGCCTGTGATCAGTATAGAGGTCTGTGATCAGTATAGAGGTCTGTGATCAGTATAGAGGCCTGTGATCAGTATAGAGGTCTGTGATCAGTATCGAGGCCTGGGAGCAGTATAGAGGTCTGTGATGAGTATAGAGGTCTGTGATCAGTATAGAGGTCTGTGATCAGTATAGAGGTCTGTGATCAGTATAGAGGCCTGTGATCAGTATAGAGGCCTGTGATCAGTATAGAGGTCTGTGATCAGTATAGAGGCCTGTGATCAGTATAGAGGCCTGTGATCAGTATAAAGGCCTGTGATCAGTATAGAGGCCTGTGATCAGTATAGAGGCCTGTGATCAGTATAGAGGCCTGGGAGCAGTACAGAGGTCTGTGATCAGTATAGAGGTCTGTGATCAGTATAGAGGCCTGTGATCAGTATAGAGGTCTGTAATCAGTATAGAGGCCTGAGATCAGTATAGAGGCCTGTGATCAGTATAGAGGCCTGAGATCAGTATAGAGGCCTGAGATCAGTATAGAGGCCTGGGAGCAGTATAGAGGCCTGTGATCAGTATAGAGGCCTGAGATCAGTATAGAGGCCTCTGATCAGTATAGAGGCCTGGGAGCAGTATAGAGGCCTGTGATCAGTATAGAGGCCTGAGATCAGTATTGACGCCTGGGAGCAGTATAGAGGTCTGTGATCAGTATAGAGGCCTGAGATCAGTATAGAGGCCCGGGAGCAGTATAGAGGCCTGAGATCAGTATTGAGGCCTGGGAGCAGTATAGAGGCTTGTGATCAGTATAGAGGCCTGGGAGCAGTATAGAGGCCTGCGATCAGTATAGAGGCCTGGGAGCAGTATAGAGGTCTGTGATCAGTATAGAGGCCTGTGATCAGTATACAGGTCTGTGATCAGTATAGAGGTCTGTGATCAGTATAGAGGTCTGTAATCAGTATAGAGGCCTCTGATCAGTATAGAGGCCTGAGATCAGTATTGACGCCTGGGAGCAGTATAGAGGTCTGTGATCAGTATAGAGGCCTGTGATCAGTATAGAGGCCTGGGAGCAGTATCGAAGTCTGTGATCAGTATAGAGGCCTGTGATCAGTATAGAGGCCTGTGATCAGTATAGAAGCCTGGGAGCAGTATAGAGGTCTGTGATCAGTATAGAGGCCTGAGATCAGTATAGAGGTCTGTGATCAGTATGGAGGTCTGTGATCAGTATAGAGGCCTGGGAGCAGAATCGAGGTCTGTGATCAGTATAGAGGCCTGTGATCAGTATAGAGGCCTGTGATCAGTACAGAGGCCTGTGATCAGTATAGAGGCCTGTGATCAGTATAGAGGTCTGTGATCAGTATAGAGGCCTGTGATCAGTATAGAGGCCTGTGATCAGTACAGAGGCCTGTGATCAGTATAGAGGCCTGTGATCAGTATAGAGGTCTGTGATCAGTATAGAGGCCTGTGATCAGTATAGAGGCCTGTGATCAGTATAGAGGTCTGTGATCAGTATAGAGGCCTGTGATCAGTATAGAGGTCTGTGATCAGTATAGAGGCCTGAGATCAGTATAGAGGCCTGTGATCAGTATAGAGGCCTGTGATCAGTATAGAGGCCTGTGATCAGTATAGAGGTCTGTGATCAGTATAGAGGTCTGTGATCAGTATAGAGGCCTGTGATCAGTATAGAGGCCTGTGATCAGTATAGAGGCCTGTGATCAGTATAGAGGTCTGTGATCAGTATGGAGGCCTGTGATCAGTATAGAGGCCTGTGATCAGTATAGAGGCCTGTGATCAGTATAGAGGCCTGAGATCAGTATAGAGGCCTGAGATCAGTATAGAGGCCTGGGAGCAGTATAGAGGCCTGTGATCAGTATAGAGGCCTGAGATCAGTATAGAGGCCTGTGATCAGTATAGAGGCCTGGGAGCAGTATAGAGGCCTGTGATCAGTATAGAGGCCTGGGAGCAGTATAGAGGCCTGTGATCAGTATTGAGGCCTGAGATCAGTATTGAGGCCTGGGAGCAGTATAAAGGCCTGTGATCAGTATAGAGGCCTGAGATCCATATTGAGGCCTGGGAGCAGTATAAAGGCCTGTGATCAGTATAGTGGCCTGTGATCAGTATAGAGGCCTGGGAGCAGTATAGAGGTCTGTGATCAGTATAGAGGCCTGAGATCAGTATAGAGGTCTGTGATCAGTATAGAGGTCTGTGATCAGTATTGAGGCCTGGGAGCAGAATCGAGGTCTGTGATCAGTATAGAGGCCTGTGATCAGTTTTGAGGCCTGAGATCAGTATAGAGGCCTGGGAGCAGTATAGAGGCCTGTGATCAGTATAGAGGCCTGGGAGCAGTATAGAGGCCTGTGATCAGTATAGAGGCCTGGGAGCAGTATAGAGGCCTGTGATCAGTATTGAGGCCTGAGATCAGTATTGAGGCCTGGGAGCAGTATAAAGGCCTGTGATCAGTATAGAGGCCTGAGATCCATATTGAGGCCTGGGAGCAGTATAAAGGCCTGTGATCAGTATAGTGGCCTGAGATCAGTATAGAGGCCTGTGATCAGTATAGAGGCCTGGGAGCAGTATAGAGGTCTGTGATCAGTATAGAGGCCTGAGATCAGTATAGAGGTCTGTGATCAGTGTAGAGGTCTGTGATCAGTATAGAGGTCTGTGATCAGTATAGAGGCCTGTGATCAGTATAGAGGCCTGTGATCAGTATAGAGGCCTGTGATCAGTATAGAGGCCTGGGAGCAGTATAGAGGCCTGTGATCAGTATAGAGGCCTGAGATCAGTATAGAGGCCTGTGATCAGTATAGAGGTCTGTGATCAGTATAGAGGCCTGTGATCAGTATAGAGGTCTGTGATCAGTATAGAGGTCTGTGATCAGTATAGAGGCCTGTGATCAGTATAGAGGTCTGTGATCAGTATCGAGGCCTGGGAGCAGTATAGAGGCCTGTGATCAGTATAGAGGTCTGTGATCAGTATAGAGGTCTGTGATCAGTATAGAGGTCTGTGATCAGTATGGAGGTCTGTGATCAGTATAGAGGCCTGTGAACAGTATAGAGGCCTGTGATCAGTATAGAGGCCTGTGATCAGTATAGAGGCCTGTGATCAGTATAGAGGTCTGTGATCAGTATAGAGGCCTGGGAGCAGTATAGAGGCCTGTGATCAGTATAGAGGCCTGAGATCAGTATAGAGGCCTGTGATCAGTATACAGGTCTGTGATCAGTATAGAGGTCTGTGATCAGTATAGAGGCCTGTGATCAGTATAGAGGTCTGTGATCAGTATAGAGGTCTGTGATCAGTATAGAGGCCTGTGATCAGTATAGAGGTCTGTGATCAGTATCGAGGCCTGGGAGCAGTATAGAGGCCTGTGATCAGTATAGAGGTCTGTGATCAGTATAGAGGTCTGTGATCAGTATAGAGGTCTGTGATCAGTATAGAGGTCTGTGATCAGTATAGAGGCCTGTGATCAGTATAGAGGCCTGTGATCAGTATAGAGGCCTGTGATCAGTATAGAGGCCTGTGATCAGTATAAAGGCCTGTGATCAGTATAGAGGCCTGTGATCAGTATAGAGGCCTGTGATCAGTATAGAGGCCTGGGAGCAGTACAGAGGTCTGTGATCAGTATAGAGGTCTGTGATCAGTATAGAGGCCTGTGATCAGTATAGAGGTCTGTAATCAGTATAGAGGCCTGAGATCAGTATAGAGGCCTGTGATCAGTATAGAGGCCTGAGATCAGTATAGAGGCCTGAGATCAGTATAGAGGCCTGGGAGCAGTATAGAGGCCTGTGATCAGTATAGAGGCCTGAGATCAGTATAGAGGCCTCTGATCAGTATAGAGGCCTGGGAGCAGTATAGAGGCCTGTGATCAGTATAGAGGCCTGAGATCAGTATTGACGCCTGGGAGCAGTATAGAGGTCTGTGATCAGTATAGAGGCCTGAGATCAGTATAGAGGCCCGGGAGCAGTATAGAGGCCTGAGAACAGTATTGAGGCCTGGGAGCAGTATAGAGGCTTGTGATCAGTATAGAGGCCTGGGAGCAGTATAGAGGCCTGCGATCAGTATAGAGGCCTGGGAGCAGTATAGAGGTCTGTGATCAGTATAGAGGCCTGTGATCAGTATACAGGTCTGTGATCAGTATAGAGGTCTGTGATCAGTATAGAGGTCTGTAATCAGTATAGAGGCCTCTGATCAGTGTAGAGGCCTGAGATCAGTATTGACGCCTGGGAGCAGTATAGAGGTCTGTGATCAGTATAGAGGCCTGTGATCAGTATAGAGGCCTGGGAGCAGTATCGAAGTCTGTGATCAGTATAGAGGCCTGTGATCAGTATAGAGGCCTGTGATCAGTATAGAGGTCTGTGATCAGTATAGAGGCCTGTGATCAGTATAGAGGTCTGTGATCAGTATAGAGGCCTGTGATCAGTATAGAGGCCTGTGATCAGTATAGAGGCCTGTGATCAGTATAGAGGTCTGTGATCAGTATAGAGGCCTGGGAGCAGTATAGAGGCCTGTGATCAGTATAGAGGCCTGAGATCAGTATAGAGGCCTGTGATCAGTATACAGGTCTGTGATCAGTATAGAGGTCTGTGATCAGTATAGAGGCCTGTGATCAGTATAGAGGTCTGTGATCAGTATAGAGGTCTGTGATCAGTATAGAGGCCTGTGATCAGTATAGAGGTCTGTGATCAGTATCGAGGCCTGGGAGCAGTATAGAGGCCTGTGATCAGTATAGAGGTCTGTGATCAGTATAGAGGTCTGTGATCAGTATAGAGGTCTGTGATCAGTATGGAGGTCTGTGATCAGTATAGAGGCCTGTGAACAGTATAGAGGCCTGTGATCAGTATAGAGGCCTGTGATCAGTATAGAGGCCTGTGATCAGTATAGAGGTCTGTGATCAGTATAGAGGCCTGGGAGCAGTATAGAGGCCTGTGATCAGTATAGAGGCCTGAGATCAGTATAGAGGCCTGTGATCAGTATACAGGTCTGTGATCAGTATAGAGGTCTGTGATCAGTATAGAGGCCTGTGATCAGTATAGAGGTCTGTGATCAGTATAGAGGTCTGTGATCAGTATAGAGGCCTGTGATCAGTATAGAGGTCTGTGATCAGTATAGAGGCCTGTGATCAGTATAGAGGCCTGTGATCAGTATAAAGGCCTGTGATCAGTATAGAGGCCTGTGATCAGTATAGAGGCCTGTGATCAGTATAGAGGCCTGGGAGCAGTACAGAGGTCTGTGATCAGTATAGAGGTCTGTGATCAGTATAGAGGCCTGTGATCAGTATAGAGGTCTGTAATCAGTATAGAGGCCTGAGATCAGTATAGAGGCCTGTGATCAGTATAGAGGCCTGAGATCAGTATAGAGGCCTGAGATCAGTATAGAGGCCTGGGAGCAGTATAGAGGCCTGTGATCAGTATAGAGGCCTGAGATCAGTATAGAGGCCTCTGATCAGTATAGAGGCCTGGGAGCAGTATAGAGGCCTGTGATCAGTATAGAGGCCTGAGATCAGTATTGACGCCTGGGAGCAGTATAGAGGTCTGTGATCAGTATAGAGGCCTGAGATCAGTATAGAGGCCCGGGAGCAGTATAGAGGCCTGAGATCAGTATTGAGGCCTGGGAGCAGTATAGAGGCTTGTGATCAGTATAGAGGCCTGGGAGCAGTATAGAGGCCTGCGATCAGTATAGAGGCCTGGGAGCAGTATAGAGGTCTGTGATCAGTATAGAGGCCTGTGATCAGTATACAGGTCTGTGATCAGTATAGAGGTCTGTGATCAGTATAGAGGTCTGTAATCAGTATAGAGGCCTCTGATCAGTATAGAGGCCTGAGATCAGTATTGACGCCTGGGAGCAGTATAGAGGTCTGTGATCAGTATAGAGGCCTGTGATCAGTATAGAGGTCTGTGATCAGTATCGAGGCCTGGGAGCAGTATAGAGGCCTGTGATCAGTATAGAGGTCTGTGATCAGTATAGAGGTCTGTGATCAGTATAGAGGTCTGTGATCAGTATGGAGGTCTGTGATCAGTATAGAGGCCTGTGAACAGTATAGAGGCCTGTGATCAGTATAGAGGCCTGTGATCAGTATAGAGGCCTGTGATCAGTATAGAGGTCTGTGATCAGTATAGAGGCCTGGGAGCAGTATAGAGGCCTGTGATCAGTATAGAGGCCTGAGATCAGTATAGAGGCCTGTGATCAGTATACAGGTCTGTGATCAGTATAGAGGTCTGTGATCAGTATAGAGGCCTGTGATCAGTATAGAGGTCTGTGATCAGTATAGAGGTCTGTGATCAGTATAGAGGCCTGTGATCAGTATAGAGGTCTGTGATCAGTATCGAGGCCTGGGAGCAGTATAGAGGCCTGTGATCAGTATAGAGGTCTGTGATCAGTATAGAGGTCTGTGATCAGTATAGAGGTCTGTGATCAGTATAGAGGTCTGTGATCAGTATAGAGGCCTGTGATCAGTATAGAGGCCTGTGATCAGTATAGAGGCCTGTGATCAGTATAGAGGCCTGTGATCAGTATAAAGGCCTGTGATCAGTATAGAGGCCTGTGATCAGTATAGAGGCCTGTGATCAGTATAGAGGCCTGGGAGCAGTACAGAGGTCTGTGATCAGTATAGAGGTCTGTGATCAGTATAGAGGCCTGTGATCAGTATAGAGGTCTGTAATCAGTATAGAGGCCTGAGATCAGTATAGAGGCCTGTGATCAGTATAGAGGCCTGAGATCAGTATAGAGGCCTGAGATCAGTATAGAGGCCTGGGAGCAGTATAGAGGCCTGTGATCAGTATAGAGGCCTGAGATCAGTATAGAGGCCTCTGATCAGTATAGAGGCCTGGGAGCAGTATAGAGGCCTGTGATCAGTATAGAGGCCTGAGATCAGTATTGACGCCTGGGAGCAGTATAGAGGTCTGTGATCAGTATAGAGGCCTGAGATCAGTATAGAGGCCCGGGAGCAGTATAGAGGCCTGAGAACAGTATTGAGGCCTGGGAGCAGTATAGAGGCTTGTGATCAGTATAGAGGCCTGGGAGCAGTATAGAGGCCTGCGATCAGTATAGAGGCCTGGGAGCAGTATAGAGGTCTGTGATCAGTATAGAGGCCTGTGATCAGTATACAGGTCTGTGATCAGTATAGAGGTCTGTGATCAGTATAGAGGTCTGTAATCAGTATAGAGGCCTCTGATCAGTGTAGAGGCCTGAGATCAGTATTGACGCCTGGGAGCAGTATAGAGGTCTGTGATCAGTATAGAGGCCTGTGATCAGTATAGAGGCCTGGGAGCAGTATCGAAGTCTGTGATCAGTATAGAGGCCTGTGATCAGTATAGAGGCCTGTGATCAGTATAGAGGTCTGTGATCAGTATAGAGGCCTGTGATCAGTATAGAGGTCTGTGATCAGTATAGAGGCCTGTGATCAGTATAGAGGCCTGTGATCAGTATAGAGGCCTGTGATCAGTATAGAGGTCTGTGATCAGTATAGAGGCCTGGGAGCAGTATAGAGGCCTGTGATCAGTATAGAGGCCTGAGATCAGTATAGAGGCCTGTGATCAGTATACAGGTCTGTGATCAGTATAGAGGTCTGTGATCAGTATAGAGGCCTGTGATCAGTATAGAGGTCTGTGATCAGTATAGAGGTCTGTGATCAGTATAGAGGCCTGTGATCAGTATAGAGGTCTGTGATCAGTATCGAGGCCTGGGAGCAGTATAGAGGCCTGTGATCAGTATAGAGGTCTGTGATCAGTATAGAGGTCTGTGATCAGTATAGAGGTCTGTGATCAGTATGGAGGTCTGTGATCAGTATAGAGGCCTGTGAACAGTATAGAGGCCTGTGATCAGTATAGAGGCCTGTGATCAGTATAGAGGCCTGTGATCAGTATAGAGGTCTGTGATCAGTATAGAGGCCTGGGAGCAGTATAGAGGCCTGTGATCAGTATAGAGGCCTGAGATCAGTATAGAGGCCTGTGATCAGTATACAGGTCTGTGATCAGTATAGAGGTCTGTGATCAGTATAGAGGCCTGTGATCAGTATAGAGGTCTGTGATCAGTATAGAGGTCTGTGATCAGTATAGAGGCCTGTGATCAGTATAGAGGTCTGTGATCAGTATAGAGGCCTGTGATCAGTATAGAGGCCTGTGATCAGTATAAAGGCCTGTGATCAGTATAGAGGCCTGTGATCAGTATAGAGGCCTGTGATCAGTATAGAGGCCTGGGAGCAGTACAGAGGTCTGTGATCAGTATAGAGGTCTGTGATCAGTATAGAGGCCTGTGATCAGTATAGAGGTCTGTAATCAGTATAGAGGCCTGAGATCAGTATAGAGGCCTGTGATCAGTATAGAGGCCTGAGATCAGTATAGAGGCCTGAGATCAGTATAGAGGCCTGGGAGCAGTATAGAGGCCTGTGATCAGTATAGAGGCCTGAGATCAGTATAGAGGCCTCTGATCAGTATAGAGGCCTGGGAGCAGTATAGAGGCCTGTGATCAGTATAGAGGCCTGAGATCAGTATTGACGCCTGGGAGCAGTATAGAGGTCTGTGATCAGTATAGAGGCCTGAGATCAGTATAGAGGCCCGGGAGCAGTATAGAGGCCTGAGATCAGTATTGAGGCCTGGGAGCAGTATAGAGGCTTGTGATCAGTATAGAGGCCTGGGAGCAGTATAGAGGCCTGCGATCAGTATAGAGGCCTGGGAGCAGTATAGAGGTCTGTGATCAGTATAGAGGCCTGTGATCAGTATACAGGTCTGTGATCAGTATAGAGGTCTGTGATCAGTATAGAGGTCTGTAATCAGTATAGAGGCCTCTGATCAGTATAGAGGCCTGAGATCAGTATTGACGCCTGGGAGCAGTATAGAGGTCTGTGATCAGTATAGAGGCCTGTGATCAGTATAGAGGCCTGGGAGCAGTATCGAAGTCTGTGATCAGTATAGAGGCCTGTGATCAGTATAGAGGCCTGTGATCAGTATAGAGGTCTGTGATCAGTATAGAGGCCTGTGATCAGTATAGAGGTCTGTGATCAGTATAGAGGCCTGTGATCAGTATAGAGGCCTGTGATCAGTATAGAGGCCTGTGATCAGTATAGAGGCCGGGGAGCAGTATCGAAGTCTGTGATCAGTATAGAGGCCTGAGATCAGTATAGAGGCCTGTGATCAGCATAGAGGCCTGAGATCAGTATAGAGGCCTGTGATCAGTATAGAGGCCTGTGATCAGTATAGAGGCCTGAGATCAGTATAGAGGCCTGTGATCAGTATAGAGGCGTGGGAGCAGTATAGAGGTCTGTGATCAGTATAGAGGCCTGTGATCAGTATAGAGGCCTGTGATCAGTATAGAGGCCTGGGAGCAGTATAGAGGCCTGTGATCAGTATAGAGGCCTGAGATCAGTTTCGAGGTCTGTGATCAGTATAGAGGCCTGGGAGCAGTATAGAGGCCTGTGATCAGTATAGAGGCCTGTGATCAGTATAGAGGTCTGTGATCAGTATAGAGGCCTGGGAGCAGAATCCAGGTCTGTGATCAGTATAGAGGCCTGTGATCAGTATAGAGGCCAGTGATCAGTACAGAGGCCTGTGATCAGTATAGAGGCCTGTGATCAGTATAGAGGTCTGTGATCAGTATAGAGGCCTGTGATCAGTATAGAGGCCTGTGATCAGTATAGAGGCCTGTGATCAGTATAGAGGTCTGGGAGCAGTATAGAGGCCTGTGATCAGTATAGAGGCCTGGGAGCAGTATAGAGGCCTGTGATCAGTATTGAGGCCTGAGATCAGTATTGAGGCCTGGGAGCAGTATAAAGGCCTGTGATCAGTATAGAGGCCTGAGATCCATATTGAGGCCTGGGAGCAGTATAAAGGCCTGTGATCAGTATAGTGGCCTGAGATCAGTATAGAGGCCTGTGATCAGTATAGAAGCCTGGGAGCAGTATAGAGGTCTGTGATCAGTATAGAGGCCTGAGATCAGTATCGAGGTCTGTGATCAGTATGGAGGTCTGTGATCAGTATAGAGGCCTGGGAGCAGAATCGAGGTCTGTGATCAGCATAGAGGCCTGTGATCAGTATAGAGGCCTGTGATCAGTACAGAGGCCTGTGATCAGTATAGAGGCCTGTGATCAGTATAGAGGTCTGTGATCAGTATAGAGGCCTGTGATCAGTATAGAGGCTTGTGATCAGTACAGAGGCCTGTGATCAGTATAGAGGCCTGTGATCAGTATAGAGGTCTGTGATCAGTATAGAGGCCTGAGATCAGTATAGAGGCCTGTGATCAGTATAGAGGCCTGTGATCAGTATAGAGGTCTGTGATCAGTATAGAGGCCTGTGATCAGTATAGAGGTCTGTGATCAGTATAGAGGCCTGAGATCAGTATAGAGGCCTGTGATCAGTATAGAGGCCTGTGATCAGTATAGAGGCCTGTGATCAGTATAGAGGTCTGTGATCAGTATAGAGGTCTGTGATCAGTATAGAGGCCTGTGATCAGTATAGAGGCCTGTGATCAGTATAGAGGACTGTGATCAGTATAGAGGTCTGTGATCAGTATGGAGGCCTGTGATCAGTATAGAGGCCTGTGATCAGTATAGAGGCCTGTGATCAGTATAGAGGCCTGAGATCAGTATAGAGGTCTGTGATCAGTATAGAGGCCTGAGATCAGTATAGAGGTCTGTGATCAGTATAGAGGTCTGTGATCAGTATAGAGGCCTGGGAGCAGAATCGAGGTCTGTGATCAGTATAGAGGCCTGTGATCAGTATAGAGGCCTGTGATCAGTACAGAGGCCTGTGATCAGTATAGAGGCCTGTGATCAGTATAGAGGTCTGTGATCAGTATAGAGGCCTGTGATCAGTATAGAGGCCTGTGATCAGTTATGAGGCCTGTGATCAGTATAGAGGTCTGTGATCAGTATCGAGGCCTGGGAGCAGTATAGAGGCCTGTGATCAGTATAGAGGCCTGAGATCAGTATAGAGGCCTGTGATCAGTATGCAGGTCTGTGATCAGTATAGAGGTCTGTGATCAGTATAGAGGCCTGTGATCAGTATAGAGGTCTGTGATCAGTATAGAGGTCTGTGATCAGTATAGAGGCCTGTGATCAGTATAGAGGCCTGTGATCAGTATAGAGGTCTGTGATCAGTATAGAGGCCTGAGATCAGTATAGAGGCCTGTGATCAGTATAGAGGTCTGTGATCAGTATAGAGGCCTGTGATCAGTATAGAGGTCTGTGATCAGTATAGAGGCCTGTGATCAGTATAGAGGTCTGTGATCAGTATAGAGGCCTGAGATCAGTATAGAGGCCTGTGATCAGTATAGAGGCCTGTGATCAGTATTGAGGCCTGGGAGCAGTATAGAGGTCTGTGATCAGTACAGAGGCCTGAGATCAGTATTGAGGCCTTGGAGCAGTATAGAGGTCTGTGATCAGTATAGAGGTCTGTCATCAGTATAGAGGCCTGTGATCAGTATAGAGGCCTGTGATAAGTGTAGAAGTCTGTGATCAGTATAGAGGCCTGAGATCAGTATAGAGGTCTGTGATCAGTATAGAGGCCTGTGATCAGTATAGAGGCCTGTGATCAGTATAGAGGCCTGTGATCAGTATAGAGGCCTGAGATCAGTATTGAGGCCTGTGATCAGTATAAAGGCCTGTGATCAGTACAGAAGCCTGGGAGCAGTATAGAGTACTGTGATCAGTATAGAGGTCTGTGATCAGTATAGAGGCCTGTAATCAGTATAGAGGCCTGTAATCAGTATAGAGGCCTGTGATCAGTATAGAGGCCTGTGATCAGTATAGAGGCCTGTGATCAGTATAGAGGCCTGGGAGCAGTATAGAGGTCTGTGATCAGTATAGAGGCCTGTGATCAGTATAGAGGCCTGTGATCAGTATACAGGTCTGTGATCAGTATAGAGGTCTGTGATCAGTATAGAGGCCTGCGAGCAGTATAGACGTCTGTGATCAGTATAGAGGCCTGTGATCAGTATAGAGGCCTGTGATCAGTATAGAGGCCTGTGATCAGTATAGAGGCCTGGGAGCAGTATAGAGACCTGTGATCAGTATAGAGGTATGTGATCAGTATAGAGGTCTGTGATCAGTATAGAGGCCTGTGATCAGTATAGAGGCCTGTGATCAGTATAGAGGCCTGTGATCAGTATAGAGGTCTGTGATCAGTATAGAGGTCTGTGATCAGTATAGAGGCTTGTGATCAGTATAGAGGCCTGTGATCAGTATAGAGGCCTGTGATCAGTATAGAGGTCTGTGATCAGTATGGAGGCCTGTGATCAGTATAGAGGCCTGTGATCAGTATAGAGGCCTGAGATCAGTATAGAGGCCTGAGATCAGTATAGAGGCCTGGGAGCAGTATAGAGGCCTGTGATCAGTATAGAGGCCTGAGATCAGTATAGAGGCCTGTGATCAGTATAGAGGCCTGGGAGCAGTATAGAGGCCTGTGATCAGTATAGAGGCCTGGGAGCAGTATAGAGGCCTGTGATCAGTATTGAGGCCTGAGATCAGTATTGAGGCCTGGGAGCAGTATAAAGGCCTGTGATCAGTATAGAGGCCTGAGATCCATATTGAGGCCTGTGATCAGTATAGAGGTCTGTGATCAGTACAGAGGCCTGTGATCAGTATAGAGGACTGTGATCAGTATAGAGGTCTGTGATCAGTATAGAGGCCTGTGATCAGTATAGAGACCTGTGATCAGTATAGAGGCCTGAGATCAGTATTGAGGCCTGGGAGCAGTATAGAGGCCTGTGATCAGTATAGAGGCCTGTGATCAGTATTGAGGCCTGGAAGCAGTATAGAGGTCTGTGATCAGTACAGAGGCCTGAGATCAGTATTGAGGCCTGGGAGCAGTATAGAGGTCTGTGATCAGTATAGAGGCCTGTGATCAGTATAGAGGCCTGTGATCAGTATAGAGGCCTGTGATCAGTGTAGAAGTCTGTGATCAGTATAGAGGCCTGTGATCAGTATAGAGGCCTGTGATCAGTATAGAGGCCTGAGATCAGTATTGAGGCCTGGGAGCAGTATAGAGGCCTGTGATCAGTATAGAGGCCTGAGATCAGTATAGAGGCCTGGGAGCAGTATAGAGGCCTGTGATCAGTATTGAGGCCTGGGAGCAGTATAGAGGTCTGTGATCAGTACAGAGGCCTGAGATCAGTATTGAGGCCTGGGAGCAGTATAGAGGTCTGTGATCAGTATGGAGGTCTGTGATCAGTATAGAGGCCTGTGATCAGTATAGAGGCCTGTGTTCAGTGTAGAAGTCTGTGATCAGTATAGAGGCCTGAGATCAGTATAGAGGTCTGTGATCAGTATAGAGGCCTGTGATCAGTATAGAGGCCTGTGATCAGTATAGAGGCCTGTGATCAGTATAGAGGCCTGAGATCAGTATTGAGGCCTGTGATCAGTATAAAGGCCTGTGATCAGTATAGAGGCCTGTGATCAGTATAGAGGCCTGTGATCAGTACAGAGGCCTGGGAGCAGTATAGAGTACTGTGATCAGTATAGAGGTCTGTGATCAGTATAGAGGCCTGTAATCAGTATAGAGGCCTGTGATCAGTATAGAGGCCTGTGATCAGTATAGAGGTCTGTGATCAGTATAGAGGCCTGTGATCAGTATAGAGGTCTGTGATCAGTATAGAGGCCTGTGATCAGTATAGAGGTTTGTGATCAGTATAGAGGCCTGAAATCAGTATAGAGGCCTGTGATCAGTATAGAGGCCTGTGATCAGTATTGAGGCCTGGGAGCAGTATAGAGGTCTGTGATCAGTATAGAGGCCTGAGATCAGTATTGAGGCCTGGGAGCAGTATAGAGGTCTGTGATCAGTATAGAGGTCTGTGATCAGTATAGAGGCCTGTGATCAGTATAGAGTCCTGTGATCAGTGTAGAGGTCTGTGATCAGTATAAAGGCCTGAGATCAGTATAGAGGTCTGTGATCAGTATAGAGGCCTGTGATCAGTATAGAGGCCTGTGATCAGTATAGAGGCCTGTGTTCAGTATAGAGGTCTGTGATCAGTATAAAGGCCTGTGATCAGTATAGAGGCCTGAGATCAGTATTGAGGCCTGTGATCAGTATAAAGGCCTGTGATCAGTATAGAGGCCTGTGATCAGTATAGAGGCCTGTGATCAGTACAGAGGCCTGGGAGCACTATAGAGTACTGTGATCAGTATAGAGGTCTCTGATCAGTATAGAGGCCTGTGATCAGTATAGAGGCCTGTGATCAGTATAGAGGTCTGTGATCAGTATAGAGGCCTGTGATCAGTATAGAGGTCTGTGATCAGTATAGAGGTCTGTGATCATTATAGAGGTCTGTGATCAGTATAGAGGCCTGTGATCAGCATAGAGGCCTGTGATCAGTATAGAGGCCTGTGATCAGTATAGAGGCCGGTGATCAGTATAGAGGCCTGTGATCAGTATAGAGGTCTGTGATCAGTATAGAGGTCTGTGATCAGTATAGAGGTCTGTGATCAATATAGAGGCCTGTGATCAGTATAGAGGCCTGTGATCAGTATAGAGGCCTGTGATCAGTATAGAGGCCTGTGATCAGTCTCGAGGTCTGTGATCAGTATGGAGGCCTGTGATCAGTATAGAGGCCTGTGATCAGTATAGAGGCCTGTGATCAGTATAGAGGCCTGAGATCAGTATAGAGGCCTGAGATCAGTATAGAGGCCTGGGAGCAGTATAGAGGCCTGTGATCAGTATAGAGGCCTGAGATCAGTATAGAGGCCTGTGATCAGTATAGAGGCCTGTGATCAGTATAGAGGCCTGGGAGCAGTATAGAGGCCTGTGATCAGTATTGAGGCCTGTGATCAGTATTGAGGCCTGGGAGCAGTATAGAGGTCTGTGATCAGTACAGAGGCCTGTGATCAGTATAGAGGCCTGTGATCAGTGTAGAAGTCTGTGATTAGTATAGAGGCCTGTGATCAGTATAGAGGCCTGTGATCAGTATAGAGGCCTGAGATCAGTATTGAGGCCTGGGAGCAGTATAGAGGCCTGTGATCAGTATAGAGGCCTGAGATCCATATTGAGGCCTGTGATCAGTATAGAGGTCTGTGATCAGCACAGAGGCCTGTGATCAGTATAGAGGCCTGTGATCAGTATAGAGGTCTGTGATCAGTATAGAGGCCTGTGATCAGTATAGAGGCCTGTGATCAGTATAGAGGCCTGAGATCAGTATTGAGGCCTGGGAGCAGTATGGAGGCCTGTGATCAGTATAGAGGCCTGTGATCAGTATTGAGGCCTGGGAGCAGTATAGAGGTCTGTGATCAGTACAGAGGCCTGAGATCAGTATTGAGGCCTGGGAGCAGTATAGAGGTCTGTGATCAGTATAGAGGTCTGTGATCAGTATAGAGGCCTGTGATCAGTATAGAGGTCTGTGATCAGTATAGAGGCCTGTGATCAGTATAGAGGCCTGTGATCAGTATAGAGGCCTGAGATCAGTATTGAGGCCTGGGAGCAGTATGGAGGCCTGTGATCAGTATAGAGGCCTGTGATCAGTATTGAGGCCTGGGAGCAGTATAGAGGTCTGTGATCAGTACAGAGGCCTGAGATCAGTATTGAGGCCTGGGAGCAGTATAGAGGTCTGTGATCAGTATAGAGGTCTGTGATCAGTATAGAGGCCTGTGATCAGTATAGAGGCCTGTGATCAGTGTAGAAGTCTGTGATCAGTATAGAGGCCTGTGATCAGTATAGAGGCCTGTGATCAGTATAGAGGCCTGAGATCAGTATTGAGGCCTGTGATCAGTATAGAGGCCTGAGATCAGTATAGAGGCCTGGGAGCAGTATAGAGGCCTGTGATCAGTATTGAGGCCTGGGAGCAGTATAGAGGTCTGTGATCAGTACAGAGGCCTGTGATCAGTATAGAGGCCTGTGATCAGTATAGAGGCCTGTGATCAGTATAGAGGCCTGTGATCAGTGTAGAAGTCTGTGATCAGTATAGAGGCCTGAGATCAGTATAGAGGTCTGTGATCAGTATAGAGGCCTGTGATCAGTATAGAGGCCTGTGATCAGTATAGAGGCCTGTGATCAGTATAGAGGCCTGAGATCAGTATAGAGGCCTGGGAGCAGTATAGAGACCTGTGATCAGTATAGAGGTATGTGATCAGTATAGAGGTCTGTGATCAGTATAGAGGCCTGTGATCAGTATAGAGGCCTGTGATCAGTATAGAGGTCTGTGATCAGTATAGAGGTCTGTGATCAGTATAGAGGCCTGTGATCAGTATAGAGGCCTGTGATCAGTATAGAGGCCTGTGATCAGTATAGAGGTCTGTGATCAGTATAGAGGTCTGTGATCAGTATAGAGGCTTGTGATCAGTATAGAGGCCTGTGATCAGTATAGAGGCCTGTGATCAGTATAGAGGTCTGTGATCAGTATGGAGGCCTGTGATCAGTATAGAGGCCTGTGATCAGTATAGAGGCCTGAGATCAGTATAGAGGCCTGAGATCAGTATAGAGGCCTGGGAGCAGTATAGAGGCCTGTGATCAGTATAGAGGCCTGAGATCAGTATAGAGGCCTGTGATCAGTATAGAGGCCTGGGAGCAGTATAGAGGCCTGTGATCAGTATAGAGGCCTGGGAGCAGTATAGAGGCCTGTGATCAGTATTGAGGCCTGAGATCAGTATTGAGGCCTGGGAGCAGTATAAAGGCCTGTGATCAGTATAGAGGCCTGAGATCCATATTGAGGCCTGTGATCAGTATAGAGGTCTGTGATCAGTACAGAGGCCTGTGATCAGTATAGAGGACTGTGATCAGTATAGAGGTCTGTGATCAGTATAGAGGCCTGTGAACAGTATAGAGGCCTGTGATCAGTATAGAGGCCTGTGATCAGTATAGAGGCCTGTGATCAGTATAGAGGTCTGTGATCAGTATAGAGGCCTGGGAGCAGTATAGAGGCCTGTGATCAGTATAGAGGCCTGAGATCAGTATAGAGGCCTGTGATCAGTATACAGGTCTGTGAGCAGTATAGAGGTCTGTGATCAGTATAGAGGCCTGTGATCAGTATAGAGGTCTGTGATCAGTATAGAGGTCTGTGATCAGTATAGAGGCCTGTGATCAGTATAGAGGTCTGTGATCAGTATCGAGGCCTGGGAGCAGTATAGAGGCCTGTGATCAGTATAGAGGTCTGTGATCAGTATAGAGGTCTGTGATCAGTATAGAGGTCTGTGATCAGTATAGAGGCCTGTGATCAGTATAGAGGCCTGTGATCAGTTTTGAGGTCTGTGATCAGTATAGAGGCCTGTGATCAGTATAGAGGCCTGTGATCAGTATAAAGGCCTGTGATCAGTATAGAGGCCTGTGATCAGTATAGAGGCCTGTGATCAGTATAGAGGCCTGGGAGCAGTACAGAGGTCTGTGATCAGTGTAGAGGTCTGTGATCAGTATAGAGGCCTGTGATCAGTATAGAGGTCTGTAATCAGTATAGAGGCCTGAGATCAGTATAGAGGCCTGTGATCAGTATAGAGGCCTGAGATCAGTATAGAGGCCTGAGATCAGTATAGAGGCCTGAGATCAGTATAGAGGCCTGGGAGCAGTATAGAGGCCTGTGATCAGTATAGAGGCCTGAGATCAGTATAGAGGCCTCTGATCAGTATAGAGGCCTGGGAGCAGTATAGAGGCCTGTGATCAGTATAGAGGCCTGAGATCAGTATTGACGCCTGGGAGCAGTATAGAGGTCTGTGATCAGTATAGAGGCCTGAGATCAGTATAGAGGCCCGGGAGCAGTATAGAGGCCTGTGATCAGTATAGAGGCCTGGGAGCAGTATAGAGGCTTGTGATCAGTATAGAGGCCTGGGAGCAGTATAGAGGCCTGCGATCAGTATAGAGGCCTGGGAGCAGTATAGAGGTCTGTGATCAGTATAGAGGCCTGTGATCAGTATACAGGTCTGTGATCAGTATAGAGGTCTGTGATCAGTATAGAGGTCTGTAATCAGTATAGAGGCCTCTGATCAGTATAGAGGCCTGAGATCAGTATTGACGCCTGGGAGCAGTATAGAGGTCTGTGATCAGTATAGAGGCCTGTGATCAGTATAGAGGCCTGGGAGCAGTATCGAAGTCTGTGATCAGTATAGAGGCCTGTGATCAGTATAGAGGCCTGTGATCAGTATAGAGGTCTGTGATCAGTATAGAGGCCTGTGATCAGTATAGAGGTCTGTGATCAGTATAGAGGCCTGTGATCAGTATAGAGGCCTGTGATCAGTATAGAGGCCTGTGATCAGTATAGAGGCCGGGGAGCAGTATCGAAGTCTGTGATCAGTATAGAGGCCTGAGATCAGTATAGAGGCCTGTGATCAGCATAGAGGCCTGAGATCAGTATAGAGGCCTGTGATCAGTATAGAGGCCTGTGATCAGTATAGAGGCCTGAGATCAGTATAGATGCCTGTGATCAGTATAGAGGCGTGGGAGCAGTATAGAGGTCTGTGATCAGTATAGAGGCCTGTGATCAGTATAGAGGCCTGTGATCAGTATAGAGGCCTGGGAGCAGTATAGAGGCCTGTGATCAGTATAGAGGCCTGAGATCAGTTTCGAGGTCTGTGATCAGTATAGAGGCCTGGGAGCAGTATAGAGGCCTGTGATCAGTATAGAGGCCTGTGATCAGTATAGAGGTCTGTGATCAGTATAGAGGCCTGGGAGCAGTATACAGGCCTGTGATCAGTATAGAGGCCTGGGAGCAGTATAGACGCCTGGGAGCAGTATCGAAGTCTGTGATCAGTATAGAGGCCTGAGATCAGTATAGAGGCCTGTGATCAGTATAGAGGCCTGAGATCAGTATAGAGGCCTGTGATCAGTATAGAGGCCTGTGATCAGTATAGAGGCCTGAGATCAGTATAGAGGCCTGTGATCAGTATAGAGGCGTGGGAGCAGTATAGAGGTCTGTGATCAGTATAGAGGCCTGTGATCAGTATAGAGGCCTGTGATCAGTATAGAGGCCTGGGAGCAGTATAGAGGCCTGTGATCAGTATAGAGGCCTGAGATCAGTATAGAGGTCTGTGATTAGTATAGAGGCCTGGGAGCAGTATAGAGGCCTGTGATCAGTATAGAGGCCTGTGATCAGTATAGAGGTCTGTGATCAGTATAGAGGCCTGTGATCAGTATAGAGGTCTGTGATCAGTATAGAGGTCTGTGATCAGTATAGAGGACTGTGATCAGTATAGAGGCCTGGGAGCAGTATAGAGGCCTGGGAGCAGTATAGAGGCCTGTGATCAGTATAGAGGCCTATGATCAGTATAGAGGCCTGTGATCAGTATAGAGGTCTGTGATCAGTATAGAGGTCTGTGATCAGTATAGAGGACTGTGATCAGTATAGAGGCCTGTAATCAGTATAGAGGCCTGTGATCAGTATAGAGGCCTGTGATCAGTATAGAGGTCTGTGATCAGTATAGAGGCCTGTGATCAGTATAGAGGTCTGTGATCAGTATAGAGGTCTGTGATCATTATAGAGGTCTGTGATCAGTATAGAGGCCTGTGATCAGTATAGAGGCCTGTGATCAGTTTCGAGGCTTGTGATCAGTATCGAGGCCGATGATCAGTATAGAGGCCTGTGATCAGTATAGAGGTCTGTGATCAGTATAGAGGTCTGTGATCAGTATAGAGGTCTGTGATCAGTATAGAGGCCTGTGATCAGTATAGAGGCCTGTGATCAGTATACAGGTCTGTGATCAGTATAGAGGCCTGTGATCAGTATAGAGGCCTGTGATCAGTATACAGGTCTGTGATCAGTATAGAGGTCTGTAATCAGCATAGAGGCCTGTGATCAGTATAGAGGTCTGTGATCAGTATAGAGGCCTGTGATCAGTATAGAGGCCTGTGATCAGTATAGAGGCCTGTGATCAGTATAGAGGTCTGTGATCAGTATAGAGATCTGTGATCAGTATAGAGGCCTGTGATCAGTATAGAGGCCTGTGATCAGTATAGAGGCCTGTGATCAGTATAGAGGTCTGTGATCAGTCTGGAGGCCTGTGATCAGTATAGAGGCCTGTGATCAGTATAGAGGCCTGTGATCAGTATAGAGGCCTGAGATCAGTAAAGAGGCCTGTGATCAGTATAGAGGCCTGGGAGCAGTATAGAGGCCTGTGATCAGTATAGAGGCCTGGGAGCAGTATAGAGGCCTGTGATCAGTATTGAGGCCTGAGATCAGTATTGAGGCCTGGGAGCAGTATAAAGGCCTGTGATCAGTATAGAGGCCTGAGATCCATATTGAGGCCTGGGAGCAGTATAAAGGCCTGTGATCAGTATAGTGGCCTGAGATCAGTATAGAGGCCTGTGATCAGTATAGAGGCCTGGGAGCAGTATAGAGGTCTGTGATCAGTATAGAGGCCTGAGATCAGTATAGAGGTCTGTGATCAGTGTAGAGGTCTGTGATCAGTGTAGAGGTCTGTGATCAGTATAGAGGCCTGTGATCAGTATAGAGGCCTGTGATCAGTATAGAGGCCTGTGATCAGTATAGAGGTCTGTGATCAGTATAGAGGCCTGGGAGCAGTATAGAGGCCTGTGATCAGTATAGAGGCCTGAGATCAGTATAGAGGCCTGTGATCAGTATACAGGTCTGTGATCAGTATAGAGGTCTGTGATCAGTATAGAGGCCTGTGATCAGTATAGAGGTCTGTGATCAGTATAGAGGTCTGTGATCAGTATAGAGGCCTGTGATCAGTATAGAGGTCTGTGATCAGTATCGAGGCCTGGGAGCAGTATAGAGGCCTGTGATCAGTATAGAGGTCTGTGATCAGTATAGAGGTCTGTGATCAGTATCGAGGTCTGTGATCAGTATAGAGGTCTGTGATCAGTATAGAGGCCTGTGAACAGTATAGAGGCCTGTGATCAGTATAGAGGCCTGTGATCAGTATAGAGGCCTGTGATCAGTATAGAGGTCTGTGATCAGTATAGAGGCCTGGGAGCAGTATAGAGGCCTGTGATCAGTATAGAGGCCTGAGATCAGTATAGAGGCCTGTGATCAGTATACAGGTCTGTGAGCAGTATAGAGGTCTGTGATCAGTATAGAGGCCTGTGATCAGTATAGAGGTCTGTGATCAGTATCGAGGCCTGGGAGCAGTATAGAGGCCTGTGATCAGTATAGAGGTCTGTGATCAGTATAGAGGTCTGTGATCAGTATAGAGGTCTGTGATCAGTATAGAGGTCTGTGATCAGTATAGAGGCCTGTGATCAGTATAGAGGCCTGTGATCAGTTTTGAGGTCTGTGATCAGTATAGAGGCCTGTGATCAGTATAGAGGCCTGTGATCAGTATAAAGGCCTGTGATCAGTATAGAGGCCTGTGATCAGTATAGAGGCCTGTGATCAGTATAGAGGCCTGGGAGCAGTACAGAGGTCTGTGATCAGTATAGAGGTCTGTGATCAGTATAGAGGCCTGTGATCAGTATAGAGGTCTGTAATCAGTATAGAGGCCTGAGATCAGTATAGAGGCCTGTGATCAGTATAGAGGCCTGAGATCAGTATAGAGGCCTGAGATCAGTATAGAGGCCTGAGATCAGTATAGAGGCCTGGGAGCAGTATAGAGGCCTGTGATCAGTATAGAGGCCTGAGATCAGTATAGAGGCCTCTGATCAGTATAGAGGCCTGGGAGCAGTATAGAGGCCTGTGATCAGTATAGAGGCCTGAGATCAGTATTGACGCCTGGGAGCAGTATAGAGGTCTGTGATCAGTATAGAGGCCTGAGATCAGTATAGAGGCCCGGGAGCAGTATAGAGGCCTGAGATCAGTATTGAGGCCTGGGAGCAGTATAGAGGCTTGTGATCAGTATAGAGGCCTGGGAGCAGTATAGAGGCCTGCGATCAGTATAGAGGCCTGGGAGCAGTATAGAGGCCTGTGATCAGTATAGAGGCCTGTGATCAGTATAGAGGCCTGAGATCAGTATAGAGGCCTGTGATCAGTATAGAGGTCTGTGATCAGTATAGAGGTCTGTAATCAGTATAGAGGCCTCTGATCAGTATAGAGGCCTGAGATCAGTATTGACGCCTGGGACCAGTATAGAGGTCTGTGATCAGTATAGAGGCCTGTGATCAGTATAGAGGCCTGGGAGCAGTATCGAAGTCTGTGATCAGTATAGAGGCCTGTGATCAGTATAGAGGCCTGTGATCAGTATAGAGGTCTGTGATCAGTATAGAGGCCTGTGATCAGTATAGAGGTCTGTGATCAGTATAGAGGCCTGTGATCAGTATAGAGGCCTGTGATCAGTATAGAGGCCTGTGATCAGTATAGAGGCCGGGGAGCAGTATCGAAGTCTGTGATCAGTATAGAGGCCTGAGATCAGTATAGAGGCCTGTGATCAGCATAGAGGCCTGAGATCAGTATAGAGGCCTGTGATCAGTATAGAGGCCTGTGATCAGTATAGAGGCCTGTGATCAGTATAGAGGCCTGAGATCAGTATAGAGGCCTGTGATCAGTATAGAGGCGTGGGAGCAGTATAGAGGTCTGTGATCAGTATAGAGGCCTGTGATCAGTATAGAGGCCTGTGATCAGTATAGAGGCCTGGGAGCAGTATAGAGGCCTGTGATCAGTATAGAGGCCTGAGATCAGTTTCGAGGTCTGTGATCAGTATAGAGGCCTGGGAGCAGTATAGAGGCCTGTGATCAGTATAGAGGCCTGTGATCAGTATAGAGGTCTGTGATCAGTATAGAGGCCTGGGAGCAGTATACAGGCCTGTGATCAGTATAGAGGCCTGGGAGCAGTATAGACGCCTGGGAGCAGTATCGAAGTCTGTGATCAGTATAGAGGCCTGAGATCAGTATAGAGGCCTGTGATCAGTATAGAGGCCTGAGATCAGTATAGAGGCCTGTGATCAGTATAGAGGCCTGTGATCAGTATAGAGGCCTGAGATCAGTATAGAGGCCTGTGATCAGTATAGAGGCGTGGGAGCAGTATAGAGGTCTGTGATCAGTATAGAGGCCTGTGATCAGTATAGAGGCCTGTGATCAGTATAGAGGCCTGGGAGCAGTATAGAGGCCTGTGATCAGTATAGAGGCCTGAGATCAGTATAGAGGTCTGTGATTAGTATAGAGGTCTGGGAGCAGTATAGAGGCCTGTGATCAGTATAGAGGCCTGTGATCAGTATAGAGGTCTGTGATCAGTATAGAGGCCTGTGATCAGTATAGAGGTCTGTGATCAGTATAGAGGTCTGTGATCAGTATAGAGGACTGTGATCAGTATAGAGGCCTGGGAGCAGTATAGAGGCCTGGGAGCAGTATAGAGGCCTGTGATCAGTATAGAGGCCTATGATCAGTATAGAGGCCTGTGATCAGTATAGAGGTCTGTGATGAGTATCGAGGCCTGTGATCAGTATAGAGGCCTGGGAGCAGTATAGAGGCCTGTGATCAGTATAGAGGCCTGTGATCAGTATAGAGGCCTGTGATCAGTATAGAGGCCTGAGATCAGTATCGAGGCCTGGGAGCAGTATAGAGGCCTGTGATCAGTATAGAGGCTTGTGATCAGTATAGAGGTCTGTGATCAGTTTCGAGGCCTGTGATCAGTATAGAGGCCTGAGATCAGTATAGAGGCCTGTGATCAGTATAGAGGCCTGGGAGCAGTATCGAAATCTGTGATCAGTATAGAGGCCTGTGATCAGTATAGAGGCCTGTGATCAGTATAGAGGCCTGTGATCAGTATAGAGGCCTGAGATCAGTATAGAGGCCTGGGAGCAGTATAGAGGCCTGTGATCAGTATAGAGGTCTGTGATCAGTTTCGAGGCCTGTGATCAGTATAGAGGCCTGTGATCAGTATAGAGGCCTGTGATCAGTATAGAGGCCTGGGAGCAGTATAGAGGCCTGGGAGCAGTATCGAAGTCTGTGATCAGTGTAGAGGTCTGTGATTAGTATAGAGGTCTGGGAGCAGTATAGAGGTCTGTGATCAGTATAGAGGCCTGTGATCAGTATAGAGGCTTGGGAGCAGTATAGAGGTCTGTGATCAGTATAGAGGTCTGTGATCAGTATAGAGGTCTGTGATCAGTATAGAGGCCTGTGATCAGTATAGAGGCCTGTGATCAGTATCGAGTCCTGGGAGCAGGACACCTTCCTGCCGCTCTTGATTGTGCAGTGATGCACGGCATGAGGCATGCTGAAAAGGTGAAGAGGAGAAAACGCAAGCGATGTCAAGGAGGGCCAGAAGGTTGTCATTGGTGTAGTGTGCACAAAGGGTGCATGTTTCGAATTCCCTCGTGTAACCCTCAGTTGTTGAGAGCGTGTGGAGTCAGCAACCTGCTCCCTAAGTGCTACTTCGTAACTGGCTACTAAAAAGTGTGTGAGAAGGCCCTGGGGCTGCTTGCCCTTTGATTCCTCTCCTGATGGAGAATGACCAGAAACCTGCCCGTGAGGCTCATGAGCATTGGGGCGCTGTGATATTAGGGTGTTCACCTCTAGCGAGCCCATCACTTCATTCCTATCTGTTTGCAGCAGATCAGGCAAGGAAATCCCCCAGGCAGCCCGCTCCTGCTGGAACTCCGCAGAGAAGAGACTTATGGGCATCTCTGGAAAGATCAAGTGCTGATGACAGGTCTGAGAGGAGGTATCCCCATAAAAAATAACTTAATGAGAAGCCAAACATAACAGAACACCCAGGGAGTTGTCCAACTGTTGTGTCTGCACTGTCTACAACGTGATTTAAGTACATCCAAAAATGTAGAATATTTCATCAAAGCAGACGCTAAAATATTTTGACCATGTTTCCTTAAACAGAGCCAAGAGATGCTAATCTTTCTAGACACTTTGTGCGGATATCAGCTCACAGCCCGAGTATTTGAAGAATTGTTTGTTGTTCATCATAAGTGATCTGCTGCTGCCCATTTCCTGCCTCGCACCAAGGAGGACACCACAACTGACAGGTTACATCTACCAGGAAAGATTGAACTGCCTGGCGCTCTTTTCTCTCAGTACGAGAAGGCCGAGGGGTGACCTGACAGAGAATTTTCAAATTATGAAGGGGGTTCGATAGGGTAGACGTAGAGAAGATGTTTCCACTTGCAAATGAGACCAGAACTGGAGGCCATCAATATAAGACAGTCACTAATAAATCCAATGGGGAATTCAGGAGAAACCTCTTTACCCAGAGCGGGGTGAGAATGTGGAACTCACTGCCACAGGGAGGGGTTGAAGCGAATAGTATCGATGCATTTAAGGGGAAGCTGGATAAACACATGAGGGAGAAAGGAATAGAAGGATATGGTGATGGGGTGATGGAGGAGGGGTGGGAGAGGGCTCGAGTGGGACATAAACATCGGCACGGAGCAGTTGGGCCCAATGGCTGGTTCTGTGCTGTAGATTCGATGTAAAAATCCCGTCCACCCCCTATTCTCGCTGACCTGCATTGCCTCCTGGTTCACCAAAGCCTTGTGCACAAATCCCTTCATATCTTCGCCTCTTCCTATCTCTGTAACCTCCTCCAGCCCCTTACACCCCTCCCTATATCTGTAACCTCCTGCAGCCCCTACACCACTCCCTATTTCTGTAACCACCTCCAGCCCCTACACCCCTCCCTATCTCTGTAACCTCCTCCAGCCCCTACACCTCTCCCTATCTCTGTAACCTCCAACCCCTACACCCCTCCCTATCTCTGTAATCTCCTCCAGCCCCTACACCCCTCCCTATCTCTGTAATCTCCTTCAGCCCCTACACCCCTCCCTATCTCTGTAACCTCCTCCAGCCCCTACACCCCTCCCTATCTCTGTAACCTCCTCCAGCCCCTACACCCCTCCCTATCTCTGTAACCCCCTCCAGCCCCTACACCCCTCCCTATCTCTGTAATCTCCTCCAGCCCCCACACCCCTCCCTATCTCCATAACCTCCTCCAGCCCCTTCACCCCTCCCTATCTCTGTAACTTCCTCCAGCCCCTACACCCCTCCGTATCTCTGTAATCTCCTCCAGCCCCCACACCCCTCCCTATCTCCATAACCTCCTCCAGCCCCTTCACCCCTCCCTATCTCTGTTGTTGTGTATGCAATAACTCAAAAGACTGAATACTGTAAACTCCGAACAGGTAAACAAACCTGGCTCTACTTTATTAGGGCCCAAAGTGATGACATTACAAGATGGCTTGCCTTTTATACCTGGGCCGCACACACGTGCATACGGCCCAATGACTTCCGACATTGGCTCCACCTGGTGGCTAGTAAACCCAAGCATACATACATGACAATATCCCCCTTTAAAATATTAGTAACAGTCTTTTTACAAATTGGGACGGTCCGGGGCTTTCCGCTCCCGAGTTGATCGTCTCAGTTCAACTCCAGCCTTGGGCGAGCGTTCTGAGTCTGTTATGACTGGGGGCTGGGTAGCCGATCTGATGGGAGTGGCAATGACCATGTCAGGGATTGAAAGTCCAGATTCATTGATAACAGCGGAGTCCTCTGATGACTGAGGGTAGGTTGGTTGGTCACTGGTTGTGTCTTCCTCGGACTGTTCCGGTTCATTAGTGTGCTGCAGCTTTGTCTGATCAACATGTTTCCTGCATGTTTGCCCATTCTTGAGCTTAACGATGAATACTCTGTTACCCTCCTTGGCCGTAACAGTACCAGCGATCCACTTGGGACCTTGACCATAATTTAGTACATGCACAGGATCATTGATAGAAATGTCGCGTGACATAGTAGCGCGATCATGATACCACTGCTGACTTTGACATCTGTATTCAACACAATTATTCAAGTCGGGGTGGACAAGAGAGAGCTTGGTCTTGAGATCTCTCTTCATCAATAGATCAGCAGGGGAGGCCCCGGTAAGCGTAAGGGGTCTTGTCCTGTAACTAAGCAATATGCGTGACAAGCGAGTCTGCAGTGAACCTTGAGTTACACGTTTCATACTCTGCTTGATGGTTTGGACAGCACGCTCTGCTTGACCATTAGATGTGGGTTTGAATGGTGCTGACCTCACATGTTTGATACCATTGAGTTTCATGAACTCTTGAAACTCCAGACGAGTGAAGCAAGGTCCGTTGTCGCTTACAACGATGTCAGGCAGACCATGCGTAGCAAATATGACACAAAGACTCTCAATGGTAGCTGTGGATGTACTGGATGATATGATTGTACACTCTATCCATTTGGAATAAGCATCGACCACAACTAAGAACATCTTTCCCAGGAAGGGACCTGCAAAGTCGATGTGGATCCTGGACCATGGTTTAGATAGTCACGACCACAGACTCAGTGGAGATTCCGCTGGTGCTTTACTAAGCTGCATGCAAGTGTTGCACTGATACACACATGATTCCAGATCAGAGTCAATTCCAGGCCACCATACATGAGACCTGGCAATGGCTTTCACCATGACAATACCGGGATGAGTGTATGTAGATCATGCACAAATTTCTCTCTGCCTTTCTTGGGCATAACAACACGATTACTCCACAGTAAACAATCTGACTGAATGGATAGTTCGTCTTTGCGACGGTTTGGTCTCCTCACACATTTGCTTGGGTATGGCAGACCAATCACCACTAAGGACACAATGTTTCATAATCGACAATATCGGGTCCTGGCTGGTCCAGGTCTTAACTTGTTGGGCCATGACAGGGGTTCCTTCACTTTCAAAAGCATCCATGACTAACAGTAGATCTGCCGGTTGTGGCGTTTCCACCTCCGGTGTGGACAACGGCAGACGGCTCAATGCATTGGCACAATTCTCAGTGCCAGGTCTATGGCGAATGACATAATCATAGGCAGATAATGTCAGCGCCCACCTCTGGATGCGGGACGATGCATTGGTATTGATACCTTTGTTTTCCGAAAACAATGAAATGAGTGGCTTGTGATCTATTTCCAGTTCAAACCGAAGACCAAGCAGGTACTGATGCATCTTTTTAACCCTATACACACAGGCTAGTGCTTCTTTCTCTACCATGCTGTAGGCTCTTTCCGTCTTTGTCAAACTTTTTGAAGCATATGCAACAGGTTGTAATCTGCCCGACTCATTAGTTTGTTGGAGCACGCAACCAACTCCATATGACAAAGCATCACAGGCCAATATTAGACGTTTACACGGATCATAATGTACCAGCAGCTTGTTAGAGCAAAGCAGATTAGTAGCTTTCTCAAAAGCTCTATCTTGAGACGCACCCCAAACCCAGTTGTCGCCTTTTCTTAGCAGCATGTGCAATGGCTCTAATAAGGTGCTCAATCTAGGTAAGAAATTACCGAAGTAGTTGAGTAGACCAGGAAACGAACGCAGCTCGGTCACATTCTGAGACTTGGGTGCATTTTTGATGGCCTTGGTTTTCGAGTCCGTGGGCCTGATACTGTCAGCAGCAATTTTCCTCCCCAGGAATTCGACTTCCGGTGCCATGAAGACGCACTGGAGCGTTTCAGTCTGAGTCCCACTTTGTCCAGACGATGTAGAACCTCTTCTAGGTTGTTCAGATGTTCGGCGGAGTCACGAGTGACCAGTATGTCAGCTTGGAACACAATGGTTCTAGGGACGGACTTCAGTAGACTCTCCATGTTCCTCTGAAATATGGCTGCAGCCGAGCGAATTCCAAAAGGACACCTGTTATAGAAAAACAGTCCTTTATGAGTGTTGAAACACGCAAGTTTTTTCGACGTCTCGACCAGCTCCTGTGTCATGTAGGCCGACGTCAAATCCAGTTTAGTGAACGACTTCCCACCGGCTAGCGTTGCAAACAGGTCATCAACTTTCAGTAACGGATATTGATCCTGTTTCGAAACTCAGTTGATCGTAACCTTGTAGTCTCCACAAATTCTGACAGTGCCATCACTCTTCAACACGGGAACAATGGGGCTGGCCCATTCATTAAATTCGACCTGTGATATGACCCCTTCACACTGGAGTCTGTCCAGTTCGATTTCGACTTTCTCCCTCATCATGTACGGAACCGCCCGAGCTTTATGATGGACGGGTCTTCCATCCGAGGCCACGTGGATCTGTACCTTGGCTCCCGTGAAGTTGCTGATGCCTGGTTCGAACAGCGAGGGGAACTTGCTCAGTTACTTGAGCACATGGAGTATCATCCTCCTCCGACAACGCTTTGATCTCGTTCCAGTTCCATTTGATTTTTTCTAACCAGTTCCTGACGAACAGCGTTGGACCATTGTCTGGAACAATCCATAACGGTAAATGTTGAACCGCACCATCATACAACACCTTGATTACTGCATTGCCAATCACCGTTATGAGTTCTTTAGTGTATGTACACAACTTGGCATTGACTGGACTCAGCTTAGGCCTCACAACCTTGGTATCCCACAGCTTGTGGAATGTCCTCTGGCTCATTATTGATTGACTCGCACCCGTGTCCAATTCCATCGGTACCAGCACACCATTAAGTTTTACATTAATCATTATCGGTTGGTTCTTTGTTAGGAACGAATACAGTCCATATACTTCCTCCTCTGGTATCTCGGATTGCATGTCCGGATCTGCGCTAGACTGTTCATCATCCATGTGGTGTGTCGCAGCACGCTTGCTCAGTTGCAGACACATGCACTGGGAGATGCCCCACTCTCAAACAGCCTTTGCAAATATACTGTTTAAACCGACACTGATGATGCCGATGATTTCCCCCACAACGCCAACACAGTAATATTGGATTCATTCCCGTTGGCGGACTTTGAGCAGCCACAGGTTTTGCGTACGCAGTCGTGTAGGCCCTGCCATATGCAGCTCTGCCAAACGACGATACTATCTTGTTTACAGTACTTGCTGAGTTCCGATTTTTCAATGATATCTTCTTTAAGCTTTTGTCCGTCATCATGCATGATTGGGCAATCGTGATGACCTTGCTCAAATCCAGCGTCTCCGCCGCCAGTAGCTTATGTGTAGTTGATGCCGATTACAAAGAAGTCCCGCAGCATGTCTGCCAATGCAGTTTCGAACTTACACGGTCCCGCTACACGTCTTAGGTCGGCAACGAATTCCGATACATCCTGGCCCTCAGAATGAACGTGCGTATAGAATCGATATCTTGAGATGATGATGCTTTCATCTGGTTTGAGATGGTCACATACCTGAGCACACAATGTTTCATAGTCCTTGTCCATTGGACTTAAGGGCGACAGGAGATTCTTTATGAGTCCATAGATTTTCAGACAGCAAACCGTGAGGAGGACCGCCTGGCGCTGAACTGTGTCTTCCTCTTTCTCCATTTTGTTGGCCACGAAGTACTGGTTCAAGCGGGCTACAAAGTCTGTCCAATTTCCACGAATCGCTCCAGAATTCCAATTGTGCTCATTTTTGCATGCAAAGATTCTTGTTACCTCATCACCAAATGTTGTGTATGCAATAACTCAAAAGACTGAATACTGTAAACTCTGAACAAACCTGGCTCTACTTTATTAGGGCCCGAAGTGATCACATTACAAGATGGTTGGCCTTTTATATCTGGGTCGCACACACGTGCGCACAGCCCAATGAGCTCCGACAGTGGCGCCACCTGGTGGCTAGTAAACCCAAACATACATACATGACACCTGTAACCTCCTTCACCCCCACAAACCTCCCTATCTCTGTAACCTCCTCCAGCCCTAACACCCCTCCCTATCTCTGTAATCTCCTCCAGCCCGCTACACCCCTCCCTATCTCTGTAACCTCCCCATGCCCCCTGCACCCCTCCCTATCTCTGTAACCTCCTCCAGCCCTAACACCCCTCCCTATCTCTGTAACCTCCTCCAGCCCTAACACCCCTCCCTATCTCAGTAACCTCCTCCAGCCCCCTACACCCCTCCCTATCTCTGTAACCTCCTCCAGCCCCTACACCCCTCCCTATCTCTGTAACCCCCTCCAGCCCCTACACCCCTCCCTATCTCTGTAACCTCCCCATGCCCCCTGCACCCCTCCCTATCTCGTAAACCTCCTCCAGCCCCCAACACCTCTCCCTATCTTTGTAACCTCCCCATGCCCTCTGCACCCCTCCCTATCTCGTAAACCTCCTCCAGCCCCCAACACCTCTCCCTATCTCTGTAACCTCCTCCAGCCCCTACACCCCTCCCTACCTCTGTAACCTCCTCCAGCCACTACACCCCTCCCTATCTCTGTAACCTACTCCAGCACCTACACCTCTCCCTATCTCTGTAACCTCCTACAGCCCTGACACCCTCCCTTCTCTGTAACCTCCTCCAACCTACACCCCTCCCTATCTCTGTAACCTCCAACAACCCCTACACCCCTCCCTATCTCTCTAACCTCCTCCAGCCCCTACACCCCTCCCTATCTCTGTAACCTCCTCCAGCCCCTATACCCCTCCCTATCTCTGTAACCTCCTCCAGACCCCTACACCCCTCCCTATCTCAGTAACCTCCTCCAGCCCCCAACACCTCTCCCTATCTCGTAAACCTCCTCCAGTCCCCAACACCTCTCCCTATCTCTGTAACCTCCTCCAGCCCCTACACCCCTCCCTACCTCTGTAACCTCCTCCAGCCACTACACCCCTCCCTATCTCTGTAACCTCCTCCAGCACCTACACCTCTCCCTATCTCTGTAACCTCCTGCAGCCCTGACACCCTCCCTTCTCTGTAACCTCCTCCAACCTACACCCCTCCCTATCTCTGTAACCTCCTCCAGCTCCTACACTCTCCCTATCTCAGTAACCTCCTCCAGCCTCCTACACCCCTCCCTATCCCTGTAATCTCCTCCAGCCCCTACACCCCTCCCTATCTCTCTAACCTCCTCCAGCCCCTACACCCCTCCCTATCTCTGTAACCTACTCCAGCCCCTACACCCCTCCCTATCTCTCTAACCTCCTCCAGCCCTAACACCCCTCCCTATCTCTGTAACCTCCTCCAGCCCCCTACACCCCTCCCTATCTCTGTAACCTCCTCCAGCCCCTACACCCCTCCCTATCTCTGTAACCCCCTCCAGCCCCTACACCCCTCCCTATCTCTGTAACCTCCCCATGCCCCCTGCACCCCTCCCTATCTCGTAAACCTCCTCCAGCCCCCAACACCTCTCCCTATCTTTGTAACCTCCCCATGCCCTCTGCACCCCTCCCTATCTCGTAAACCTCCTCCAGCCCCCAACACCTCTCCCTATCTCTGTAACCTCCTCCAGCCCCTACACCCCTCCCTACCTCTGTAACCTCATCCAGCCACTACACCCCTCCCTATCTCTGTAACCTACTCCAGCACCTACACCTCTCCCTATCTCTGTAACCTCCTACAGCCCTGACACCCTCCCTTCTCTGTAACCTCCTCCAACCTACACCCCTCCCTACCTCTGTAACCTCATCCAGCCACTACACCCCTCCCTATCTCTCTAACCTCCTCCAGCCCCTACACCCCTCCCTATCTCTGTAACCTCCTCCAGCCCCTATACCCCTCCCTATCTCTGTAACCTCCTCCAGACCCCTACACCCCTCCCTATCTCAGTAACCTCCTCCAGCCCCCAACACCTCTCCCTATCTCGTAAACCTCCTCCAGTCCCCAACACCTCTCCCTATCTCTGTAACCTCCTCCAGCCCCTACACCCCTCCCTACCTCTGTAACCTCCTCCAGCCACTACACCCCTCCCTATCTCTGTAACCTCCTCCAGCACCTACACCTCTCCCTATCTCTGTAACCTCCTGCAGCCCTGACACCCTCCCTTCTCTGTAACCTCCTCCAACCTACACCCCTCCCTATCTCTGTAACCTCCTCCAGCTCCTACACTCTCCCTATCTCAGTAACCTCCTCCAGCCTCCTACACCCCTCCCTATCCCTGTAATCTCCTCCAGCCCCTACACCCCTCCCTATCTCTCTAACCTCCTCCAGCCCCTACACCCCTCCCTATCTCTGTAACCTACTCCAGCCCCTACACCCCTCCCTATCTCTCTAACCTCCTCCAGCCCCTACACCCCTCCCTATCTCTGTAACCTCCTCCAGTCCCTACACCCCTCCCTATCTCTGTAACCTCCTCCAGCCCCTACACCCTCCCGATCTCTGTAACCTCCTCCAGCCCCTACACCCCACCCTATCTCTGTAACCTCCAACAACCTCTACACCCCTCCCTATCTTTGTAACCTCCTCCAGCCCCTACACCCCTCCCTATCTCTGTAACCTCCTCCAGCCCCTATACCCCTCCCTATCTCTGTAACTCCTCCAGCCCCCTACACCCCTCCCTATCTCTGTAACCTCCTCCAGCCCCTACACCCCTCCCTATCTCTGTAACCTCCTCCAGCCCCCAACACCTCTCCCTATCTCAGTAACCTCCTCCAGCCCCCAACACCTCTCCCTATCTCGTAAACCTCCTCCAGTCCCCAACACCTCTCCCTATCTCTGTAACCTCCTCCAGCCCCTACACCCCTCCCTACCTCTGTAACCTCCTCCAGCCACTACACCCCTCCCTATCTCTGTAACCTCCTCCAGCACCTACACCTCTCCCTATCTCTGTAACCTCCTGCAGCCCTGACACCCTCCCTTCTCTGTAACCTCCTCCAACCTACACCCCTCCCTATCTCAGTAACCTCCTCCAGCCCCCTACACCCCTCCCTATCTCTGTAATCTCCTCCAGCCCCTACACCCCTCCCTATCTCTCTAACCTTCTCCAGCCCCTATACCCCTCCCTATCTCTGTAACTCCTCCAGCCCCCTACACCCCTCCCTATCTCTGTAACCTCCTCCAGCCCCTACACCCCTCCCTATCTCTGTAACCTCCTCCAGCCCCCAACACCTCTCCCTATCTCTGTAACCTCCTCCAGCCCCTACACCCCTCCCTACCTCTGTAACCTCCTCCAGCCCCTACACCCCTCCCTACCTCTGTAACCTCCTCCAGCCCCTACACCCCTCCCTACCTCTGTAACCTACTCCAGCACCTACACCTCTCCCTATCTCTGTAACCTCCTGCAGCCCTGACACCCTCCCTTCTCTGTAACCTCCTCCAACCTACACCCCTCCCTATCTCTGTAACTTCCAACAACCCCTACACCCCTCCCTATCTCTCTAACCTCCTCCAGCCCCTACACCCCTCCCTATCTCTGTACCTCCTCCAGCCCCTATACCCCTCCCTATCTCTGTAACCTCCTCCAGCCCCCTACACCCCTCCCTATCTCAGTAACCTCCTCCAGCCCCCAACACATCTCCCTATCTCGTAAACCTCCTCCAGTCCCCAACACCTCTCCCTATCTCTGTAACCTCCTCCAGCCCCTACACCCCTCCCTACCTCTGTAACGTCCTCCAGCCACTACACCCCTCCCTATCTCTGTAACCTCCTCCAGCACCTACACCTCTCCCTATCTCTGTAACCTCCTGCAGCCCTGACACCCTCCCTTCTCTGTAACCTCCTCCAACCTACACCCCTCCCTATCTCTGTAACCTCCTCCAGCTCCTACACTCTCCCTATCTCAGTAACCTCCTCCAGACTCTACATCCCTCCCTATCTCTGTACCCTCCTGCAGCCCCTACACCCCACCCTATCTCTGTAACCTCCAACAACCCCTACACCCCTCCCTATCTCTGTAACCTCCTCCAGCCCCTACACCCCTCCCTATCTCTGTAACCTCCTCCAGCCCCTATACCCCTCCCTATCTCTGTAACCTCCTCGAGCCCCCTACACCCCTCCCTATCTCTGTAATCTCCTCCAGCCCCTACACCCCTCCCTATCTCTCTAACCTCCTCCAGCCCCTACACCCCTCCCTATCTCTGTAACCTCCTCCAGCCCCTACATCCCTCCCTATCTCTCTAACCTCCTCCAGCCCCTACACCCCTCCCTATCTCTGTAACCACCTCCAGTCCCTACACCCCTCCCTATCTCTCTAACCTCCTCCAGCCCCTACACCCCATCCTATCTCTGTAACCTCCAACAACCTCTACACCCCTCCCTATCTTTGTAACCTCCTCCAGCCCCTACACCCCTCCCTATCTCTGTAACCTCCTCCAGCCCCTATACCCCTCCCTATCTCTGTAACCTCCTCCAGCCCCCTACACCCCTCCCTATCTCTGTAACCTCCTCCAGCCCCTACACCCCTCCCTATCTCTGTAACCTCCTCCAGCCCCCTACACCCCTCCCTATCTCTCTAACCTCCTCCAGCCCCTACACCCCTCCCTATCTCTGTAACCTCCTCCAGCCCCCTACACCCCTCCCTATCTCTGTAATCTCCTCCAGCCCCTACACTCCTCCCTATCTCTCTAACCTCCTCCAGCCCCTACACTCTCCCGATCTCTGTAACCTCCAACAACCCCTACACCCCTCCCTATCTCTGTAACCTCCTCCAGCCCCTACACCCCTCCCTATCTCTGTAACCTCCTCCAGCCCCTACACCCCTCCCTATCTCTCTAACCTCCTCCAGCCCCTACACCCCTCCCTATCTCTCTAACCTCCTCCAGCCCCTACACCCCTCCCTATCTCTGTAACCTCCTCCAGCCCCTACACCCTCCCGATCTCTGTAACCTCCTCCAGCCCCTACACCCCACCCTATCTCTGTAACCTCCAACAACCTCTACACCCCATCCTATCTCTGTAACCTCCAACAACCTCTACACCCCTCCCTATCTTTGTAACCTCCTCCAGCCCCTATACCCCTCCCTATCTCTGTAACCTCCTCCAGCCCCCTACACCCCTCCCTATCTCTGTAACCTCCTCCAGCCCCTACACCCCTCCCTATCTCTGTAACCTCCTCCAGCCCCCTGCACCCCTCCCTATCTCTCTAACCTCCTCCAGCCCCTACACCCCTCCCTATCTCTGTAAACTCCTCCAGCCCCCTACACCCCTCCCTATCTCTGTAATCTCCTCCAGCCCCTATACTCCTCCCTATCTCTCTAACCTCCTCCAGCCCCTACACCCCTCCCTATCTCTCTAACCTCCTCCAGCCCCTACACCCCTCCCTATCTCTGTAACCTCCTCCAGCCCCTACACCCCTCCCGATCTCTCTAACCTCCTCCAGCCCCTACACCCCTCCCTATCTCTGTAACCTCCTCCAGCCCCTACACCCTCCCGATCTCTGTAACCTCCAACAACCCCTACACCCCTCCCTATCTCTGTAATCTCCTCCAGCCCCTATACTCCTCCCTATCTCTCTAACCTCCTCCAGCCCCTACACCCCTCCCTATCTCTCTAACCTCCTCCAGCCCCTACACCCCTCCCTATCTCTGTAACCTCCTCCAGCTCCTACACTCTCCCTATCTCAGTAACCTCCTCCAGACTCTACATCCCTCCCTATCTCTGTACCCTCCTGCAGCCCCTACACCCCACCCTATCTCTGTAACCTCCAACAACCCCTACACCCCTCCCTATCTCTGTAACCTCCTCCAGCCCCTACACCCCTCCCTATCTCTGTAACCTCCTCCAGACCCTATACCCCTCCCTATCTCTGTAACCTCCTCGAGCCCCCTACACCCCTCCCTATCTCTGTAATCTCCTCCAGCCCCTACACCCCTCCCTATCTCTCTAACCTCCTCCAGCCCCTACACCCCTCCCTATCTCTGTAACCTCCTCCAGCCCCTACATCCCTCCCTATCTCTCTAACCTCCTCCAGCCCCTACACCCCTCCCTATCTCTGTAACCACCTCCAGTCCCTACACCCCTCCCTATCTCTCTAACCTCCTCCAGCCCCTACACCCCTCCCTATCTCTGTAACCTCCTCCAGCCCCTACACCCTCCCGATCTCTGTAACCTCCTCCAGCCCCTACACCCCATCCTATCTCTGTAACCTCCAACAACCTCTACACCCCTCCCTATCTTTGTAACCTCCTCCAGCCCCTACACCCCTCCCTATCTCTGTAACCTCCTCCAGCCCCTATACCCCTCCCTATCTCTGTAACCTCCTCCAGCCCCCTACACCCCTCCCTATCTCTGTAACCTCCTCCAGCCCCTACACCCCTCCCTATCTCTGTAACCTCCTCCAGCCCCCTACACCCCTCCCTATCTCTCTAACCTCCTCCAGCCCCTACACCCCTCCCTATCTCTGTAACCTCCTCCAGCCCCCTACACCCCTCCCTATCTCTGTAATCTCCTCCAGCCCCTACACTCCTCCCTATCTCTCTAACCTCCTCCAGCCCCTACACCCCTCCCTATCTCTGTAACCTCCTCCAGCTGCTACACCCCTCCCTATCTCTGTAACCTCCTCCAGCCCCTACACCCCTCCCTATCTCTGTAACCTCCTCCAGCCCCTACACCCCTCCCTATCTCTGTAACCTCCTCCGGCCCCTACACCCTCCCGATCTCTGTAACCTCCTCCAGCCCCTACACCCCACCCTATCTCTGTAACCTCCAACAACCTCTACACCCCTCCCTATCTCTGTAACCTCCTCCAGCCCCTACACCCCTCCCTATCTCTGTAACCTCCTGCAGCCCCTATACCCCTCCCTATCTCTGTAACCTCCTCCAGCCCCCTACACCCCTCCCTATCTCTGTAACCTACTCCAGCCCCTACACCCCTCCCTATCTCTGTAACCTCCTCCAGCCCCTACACACCTCCCTATCTCAGTAACCTCCTCCAGCCCCTACACTCTCCCGATCTCTGTAACCTCCAACAACCCCTACACCCCTCCCTATCTCTGTAACCTCCTCCAGCCCCTACACCCCTCCCTATCTCTGTAACCTCCTCCAGCCCCTACACCCCTCCCTATCTCTCTAACCTCCTCCAGCCCCTACACCCCTCCCTATCTCTCTAACCTGCTCCAGCCCCTACACCCCTCCCTATCTCTGTAACCTCCTCCAGCCCCTACACCCTCCCGATCTCTGTAACCTCCTCCAGCCCCTACACCCCACCCTATCTCTGTAACCTCCAACAACCTCTACACCCCTCCCTATCTTTGTAACCTCCTCCAGCCCCTACACCCCTCCCTATCTCTGTAACCTCCTCCAGCCCCTATACCCCTCCCTATCTCTGTAACCTCCTCCAGCCCCCTACACCCCTCCCTATCTCTCTAACCTCCTCCAGCCCCTACACCCCTCCCTATCTCTGTAACCTCCTCCAGCCCCTACACCCCTCCCTATCTCTGTAACCTCCTCCAGCCCCCTACACCCCTCCCTATCTCTGTAATCTCCTCCAGCCCCTACACTCCTCCCTATCTCTCTAACCTCCTCCAGCCCCTACACCCCTCCCTATCTCTCTAACCTCCTCCAGCCCCTACACCCCTCCCTATCTCTGTAACCTCCTCCAGCTCCTACACCCCTCCCGATCTCTCTAACCTCCTCCAGCCCCTACACCCCTCCCTATCTCTGTAACCTCCTCCAGCCCCTACACCCTCCCGATCTCTGTAACCTCCTCCAGCCCCTACACCCCACCCTATCTCTGTAACCTCCAACAACCTCTACACCCCTCTCTATCTCTGTAACCTCCTCCAGCCCCTACACCCCTCCCTATCTCTGTAACCTCCTCCAGCCCCTATACCCCTCCCTATCTCTGTAACCTCCTCCAGCCCCCTACACCCCTCCCTATCTCTGTAACCTCCTCCAGCCCCTACACCCCTCCCTATCTCTGTAACCTCCTCCAGCCCCTACACCCCTCCCTATCTCTGTAACCTCCTCCAGCTGCTACACCCCTCCCTATCTCTGTAACCTCCTCCAGCCCCTACACCCCTCCCTATCTCTGTAACCTCCTCCAGCCCCTACACCCCTCCCTATCTCTGTAACCTCCTCCGGCCCCTACACCCTCCCGATCTCTGTAACCTCCTCCAGCCCCTACACCCCACCCTATCTCTGTAACCTCCAACAACCTCTACACCCCTCCCTATCTCTGTAACCTCCTCCAGCCCCTACACCCCTCCCTATCTCTGTAATCTCCTCCAGCCCCTACACCCCTCCCTATCTCTCTAACCTCCTCCAGCCCCTACACCCCTCCCTATCTCTGTAACCTCCTCCAGCCCCTACATCCCTCCCTATCTCTCTAACCTCCTCCAGCCCCTACACCCCTCCCTATCTCTGTAACCACCTCCAGTCCCTACACCCCTCCCTATCTCTCTAACCTCCTCCAGCCCCTACACCCCTCCCTATCTCTGTAACCTCCTCCAGCCCCTACACCCTCCCGATCTCTGTAACCTCCTCCAGCCCCTACACCCCATCCTATCTCTGTAACCTCCAACAACCTCTACACCCCTCCCTATCTTTGTAACCTCCTCCAGCCCCTACACCCCTCCCTATCTCTGTAACCTCCTCCAGCCCCTATACCCCTCCCTATCTCTGTAACCTCCTCCAGCCCCCTACACCCCTCCCTATCTCTGTAACCTCCTCCAGCCCCTACACCCCTCCCTATCTCTGTAACCTCCTCCAGCCCCCTACACCCCTCCCTATCTCTCTAACCTCCTCCAGCCCCTACACCCCTCCCTATCTCTGTAACCTCCTCCAGCCCCCTACACCCCTCCCTATCTCTGTAATCTCCTCCAGCCCCTACACTCCTCCCTATCTCTCTAACCTCCTCCAGCCCCTACACCCCTCCCTATCTCTGTAACCTCCTCCAGCTGCTACACCCCTCCCTATCTCTGTAACCTCCTCCAGCCCCTACACCCCTCCCTATCTCTGTAACCTCCTCCAGCCCCTACACCCCTCCCTATCTCTGTAACCTCCTCCGGCCCCTACACCCTCCCGATCTCTGTAACCTCCTCCAGCCCCTACACCCCACCCTATCTCTGTAACCTCCAACAACCTCTACACCCCTCCCTATCTCTGTAACCTCCTCCAGCCCCTACACCCCTCCCTATCTCTGTAACCTCCTCCAGCCCCTATACCCCTCCCTATCTCTGTAACCTCCTCCAGCCCCCTACACCCCTCCCTATCTCTGTAACCTACTCCAGCCCCTACACCCCTCCCTATCTCTGTAACCTCCTCCAGCCCCTACACACCTCCCTATCTCTCTAACCTCCTCCAGCCCCTACACCCCTCCCTATCTCAGTAACCTCCTCCAGCCCCTACACTCTCCCGATCTCTGTAACCTCCAACAACCCCTACACCCCTCCCTATCTCTGTAACCTCCTCCAGCCCCTACACCCCTCCCTATCTCTGTAACCTCCTCCAGCCCCTACACCCCTCCCTATCTCTCTAACCTCCTCCAGCCCCTACACCCCTCCCTATCTCTCTAACCTCCTCCAGCCCCTACACCCCTCCCTTTCTCTGTAACCTCCTCCAGCCCCTACACCCTCCCGATCTCTGTAACCTCCTCCAGCCCCTACACCCCACCCTATCTCTGTAACCTCCAACAACCTCTACACCCCTCCCTATCTTTGTAACCTCCTCCAGCCCCTACACCCCTCCCTATCTCTGTAACCTCCTCCAGCCCCCTACACCCCTCCCTATCTCTCTAACCTCCTCCAGCCCCTACACCCCTCCCTATCTCTGTAACCTCCTCCAGCCCCTACACCCCTCCCTATCTCTGTAACCTCCTCCAGCCCCCTACACCCCTCCCTATCTCTGTAATCTCCTCCAGCCCCTACACTCCTCCCTATCTCTCTAACCTCCTCCAGCCCCTACACCCCTCCCTATCTCTCTAACCTCCTCCAGCCCCTACACCCCTCCCTATCTCTGTAACCTCCTCCAGCCCCTACACCCCTCCCGATCTCTCTAACCTCCTCCAGCCCCTACACCCCTCCCTATCTCTGTAACCTCCTCCAGCCCCTACACCCTCCCGATCTCTGTAACCTCCTCCAGCCCCTACACCCCACCCTATCTCTGTAACCTCCAACAACCTCTACACCCCTCTCTATCTCTGTAACCTCCTCCAGCCCCTACACCCCTCCCTATCTCTGTAACCTCCTCCAGCCCCTATACCCCTCCCTATCTCTGTAACCTCCTCCAGCCCCCTACACCCCTCCCTATCTCTGTAACCTCCTCCAGCCCCTACACCCCTCCCTATCTCTGTAACCTCCTCCAGCCCCTACACTCCTCCCTATCTCTCTAACCTCCTCCAGCCCCTACACCCCTCCCTATCTATGTAACCTCCTCCAGCCCCTACACTCTCCTGATCTCTGTAACCTCCAACAACCCCTACACCCCTCCCTATCTCTGTAACCTCCTCCAGCCCCTACACCCCTCCCTATCTCTGTAACCTCCTCCAGCCCCTATACCCCTCCCTATCTCTGTAACCTCCTCCAGCCCCCTACACCCCTCCCAATCTCTGTAACCTCCTCCAGCTCCTACAACCCTCCGAGCTCTCTGCGACCAGGCAGATAAATTACAAATGGGAACTAATATTGAGAAATATACAGGGACTGAGGTTCTCTGCTGAAACTTGACTTGTCCGATCAATATTTTAACATGAAACATGTGTCTGTCAAAGGCCAGAGAACCACATAAATATGCTGAGAAAGTTCTGTGCACCAACTTTCCTTATTCCTCTATGGGTAACTATTGCACTTTAGCAAAACAAGAGCTGGAAACGTTTGCTTTCAGTTTTTGGACTCTGACAGACTTGTTGAAGAAAGTAGATCTATTTTTTGTTCGGCAAAAATCACGTCAAAAGGTGCTGAATAAATAAAGTTCAGACAAGTGACATCGATTGTTAGATTTCACCACCAGTCCGGGGAACGGGGAATGGCGGACAGGAAGGACCAACAGCACAGATTTTCTGCAGTTTCTATCTGAATGGTTTAGAAACAGGTTTTTGTGCAGACACAAAAAAAAAATTTCTATTTGCATCTAATTTTCCAAGTTCAGCTCATTATTAAAAAGATACGTAGCTTTCTGTGTGAATTTGGTCGAGTGCAGCGAGCACACTCGCGGTGAGAATGGAAAAATGACCCTCAAGGCAAACTTAAAGGGTTGTGGACAATTGAAAGGCAGTGTCAGAACGGGCTGGGGATTCAGAAAGCCTTTGGAAAGATTCAGAAGGCCTCAAAGCACATTAGCGGCCTCTGCCAAGGCAGATGGGATTTGGAGGTAGCAGGCAGCAGTGGAGGGAAAGGTGTCAGCCGTGGCTCAGTGCTCTCACTCTAAGTCAGGAGGTTGTGGGTTCAGTCCCACTCCACGGCACAAAATCCAGGTCAACACTCGAGTGCAGCACTGTCGGAGGGGCAGTACTGAGGGAGCGCGGCACTGTCGGAGGGGCAGTGCTGAGGGAGCGCCGCACTGTCGGAGGGGCAGTACTGAGGAAGCGCCGCACCCCGGTGTCCTGGGCCAATATTTATCCCTCAATCAACATCACTAAAACAGATTATCTGGTCATTATCACATTGCTATTTGTGGGAGCTTGCTGTGCGCAAATTGGCTGCTGTGTTTCCTACATTACAACAGTGACTGCACTCCAATTGGCTGTAAAGCGTTTTGGGACGTCCTGAGGTTGTGAAAGGTGCTATATAAATGCAAGTCTTTCTTTCCAAGGTGCTGTTATGAGTGTACAGGCACATGTCGGAGCAGCCTCCTGTTTGATGGCTGCTGAAATGCAGGTGGAGCTGCATGAGGAGAGTTGCCTGCAGCACCATCCTCGTAGGTTAGTGTTGCAAAGACTGGCAGACTTGTGTCAGGACCTGCAGATATGGTCAGAGGCCTATGCCAGCTGTTAATCTCCCTGGCATGTCTTGCTTCCTGCATTGCCACCAAAATCATGATATACTATGATTGGGTGAAACATCCAACATTATGTTCATTGAAGGATTATTGACCTACGACTGTCAAGGCGAAGCACCTCTGTCTGCAGACGGTGCTATTTGGGTACTGGTGGGCAAGCACTGGGTACCTGCGTGAGAACACCAGCGGCAGGTCGGGGCCATAAAAGGAGCGGAGGAGCGGCGACTGGGAGCAGTGTGGAGGCGTACTACTCCAGGGAGCAGCACGAGCTGCGACAGCAGCGAGGAGCGACGTCATCAAGGTCCAGGTTGGTGATTGGAGCGTGGGCAGGCACAGCAGGAGCGGCGAGATCGGGGCCATTATCAAACAATGGGTGCCAAGCCGAAGAGACATTGGGAGGGGCCAACCAAAAATTTGGATGGGGTGGGTTTTAAAGAGTGTCTTAAAGGGGGAGAGAGGCGGAGAGGTTTAGGGAGGGAATCACAGAGCTTGGGGCCCAGGCAGCTGAAGGCACGGCCACCCATGGTGGAGCGATGGGATGGGGGATGTACAAGAGGCCAGAATTGGGAGGAACGCAGAGATTGTGGAGGGGCTGTTGTCGGGCTGGTGGGTTAGAAATAGGAAGGTCATGGAGGGGTTGAAACATAAGGATGAGAGTTTTAAATGTGAGGCGTTGTGGGATTGTAATAAATGCCCTCCCCTCTCCTCTTCTCTCCTCCGAAGCAGCTGAATGTTGAGGCTGGACAGTAATTGAAATAATTTGCTGTAATGCAAGTTTTCGTCCTAAACCAGACCTCTGACCCCAGCCATGCCCACGCCCAGCTGTGGAACAGGTAAAAGGAGCCAATTGTCCCAGGCAAGACGGAGCTCAGATTCAGCACCACCAGCACATGTTGGCACCACACCTTGGTACCATGGGCACACAAGAAATTCTGAAACCAAGTGCTAATCTTAAAAAAATCAAAACTTGTTCACTTTTGGGACCCAACATAAAACTAGAAACTACCAATCGCCCCCTGTCAGCGGGAGAGCAGATGTTGGTGAAGCTCTGTATTTTCAGTCGGCCTCCCCTCCCGTCGCCTCTTGTCTCCGCCACTTGAATCGTTGACTTTAATCAACCTCCGTGCAACTGGCCGTGATTGACGTGGCGGCCAACCAATTACAGGGCGAGCACAGGCCGATCCGCCAAACAGCGGCTGCTGGAGGCGGAGTTTGCAACGAGAGGTTCGGTTGAGCGGAGGCACATTTCCTGGTCGCAGTTAAAGGAGCTGGTGAGTGGCGCCTTGTTCTGGGTGTCGGTACTTTTAGAAATGCTTTTGAATGTGTTGTATCCGTTTCTTTTGAGTTGAGCAGATACGTGACATGGTGACGGGGCTTTGCTGTTTGAAGGGACGGGGTTCTGAGCCTGGCTCCGGCAAGAAACTCCAAATCAGTCCAGCAGTTTCAGCATGGTCAATTTCACCTCGCTCCCTGCTCCATCCTCGTCTTATTCTTTGAAACAAAATCGCCAAACATTTGGGGAATTACTTGGTCCTCACCAACCACTTGTTTCAGTCCTGGCAGGAATTTTACTGGGCGTGGCTGCACCTCGCCTGTTGCTCAATGTTTTAAAGGGATTATCTTCCCATTTAAAAAAAAAGGCAATTTTTTTTTCAGTTGATGGAAAATATATTTTTTTGTTGTCATAATGTCAAGCACAAGTGACACTGTTGATACTTCTAACACACCTTTTATTTTGGCCTGTTAGGGTCTGACCCATCGCCATCGTCACAGTGAAAGGGTCTCCATACCAAACTGCTGCCAGGGAGAGTCTGTCTTTGCCTGACCTACAGTGCACAGTCTCCCCTCCTACAGGGACTAGATCCAGAAAACTCCTTCCCCCCCCCCCCCCACACAGGACCAAGTGCAGAAAACTTAGGCGAAGGTCGGCAAGAGTCAAGAATTTGGAATGCCAACTGTGCCAAGGGAGAGTTTAACCAGCTAATACCACACACGTTGTTAAGTCAGAGTATTCCTGCTTGACCAACTAGGTCTACCTTACCCATTAGGATGTTGGTTATCTGGAGTTGGGTGGAAAGAATTCTAGCTCCCAGCAACAGCTGTTTCTCCAGGCTGGCTAGTCAGTCTTCAACAGTGTCCCAGATGACTGTAGAGTTGCGTGGCACCGGTATCAGACCAGTGAGTCTGCCATAGAGGGCCTGAATTCCATGGCTGGTGGTGACATCTTGGAGCCATCTCGACCCCCAAAGCTTATCCCTCCTCCAAGGAGGATACAATTTACCTCAGTGTGTCGTGTGTTTGCAAACAAACGAAAAAAAGCTTGTTAGCCGCTTTTTTGCCCCTTAAAATATGTTTGGCTGGTCTCTCCATTTGTGCACACCACAAAGTTTCAATTGTATTACTGTGCAGCTGATTTTATCACTTCTCCACATGCCAGTGTTCAGAGGCCTGAATCCCACCAAAAAAACTCCCCAAATCAGCTGATTCGATGATATTACCTTGGCTTACTTGTGGGGTCTCTGATGTGCTGCACTGCCTTTTGATGATTTAAAAAAAATAACAACTTGCATTTATATAGTGCCTTTAGTAGTAAAATGTCCCAAGGAACCAACAGGAAGTACAGATGCTACCTTAAGAAACTGCACCAACTCATTTCTGCTCCAGTGTGTGTGTCGCAAATGTTGCCTGCATTTAAATGAGAGGGCGGCGGAAAACCCTGGGGCAGCCCCACTCTGCGCACAATGCGCAAACAGCACCAGGAGGGCAATTTCATCCCCAAACCTGGCAATTTTGCATCGTCTACTTGTGCCCACTGTGAGCTGGGCGGAGATTGCCCAGACCCATTTCACACTGGGTGCAACACATTTGGCATCTTCTCACCTCACCGTGGCTGAGATCAGGAGTTCACCACGTGGCTGTGCTCGTGAAGCTTGTGTTCCTCCCCTTCCCACCAAGCCACGATGAGGGGAGGTGGGGAAGAGGGGCTGTGCCTTCAGAATAATAAACATTACACAACGTGAACTGTGACCTTTCCATTTAAACTTATCGTAAATGCGCTAAGACCTTGAATCCAATGACAGTCTCACTGAGAGAAAGCAGTGAACAATGCAAGCCTCCCTTACAGACCCTGTTCTGTCCAGGTTCATTGATGGCCTTTCTAACCAGGGAAGGTGCTGTCAATGACTGCCCAGTGACAACGATTCTGAATCTTTAAGAATGTCCTGTGTAGAACCCATTGTCTTTTTTTGAAATGCCAGCGGAATTGTTTCTGATGTGGAATATTTAATTGTAAACTGTAGATTGCAAAGTGCCGCAGTACAGCGGGACCTGGGGGTACTTGTGCATGAAACACAAAAGGATAGTATGCAGGTACAGCAAGTGATCAGGAAGGCAAATGGTATCTTGGCCTTTATTGCAAAGGGGATGGAGTATAAAAGCAGGGAAGTCTTGCTACAGTTATACAGGGTATTGGTGAGGCCACACCTGGAATACTGCGTACAGTTTTGGTCTCCGTATTTAAGAAAGGATATACTTGCTTTGGAGGCTGTTCAGAGAAGGTTCACTCAGTTGATTCCGGGGATGAGGAGGTTGACTTATGAGGAAAGGTTGAGTAGGTTGGGCCTGTACTCATTGGAATTCAGAAGAATGAGAGGTGATCTTATCGAAATGTATAAGATTATGAGGGGGCTTGACAAGGTGGGGCTTGACAAGGTGGATGCAGAGAGGATGTTGCCACTGATAGGAGAGACTAGAACTAGAGGGCATGATCTTAGAATAAGAGGCCGCCCATTTAAAATTGAGATGAGGAGGAATTTCTTCTCTCAGAGGGTTGTAAATCTGTGGAATTTGCTGCCTCAGAGAGCTGTGGAGGCTGGGACATTGAATAAATTTAAGACAGAAATAGATAGTTTCTTAAACCTTAAGGGAATAAGGGGTTATGGGGAGTGGGCGGGGTAGTGGAGCTGAGTCCATGATCGGATCAGCCATGATTGGGAGCAGGCTCGAGGTTGCCGTGTGGCCGACTCCTGCTCCTATTTCTTATGTTCTTATGTAAGCAGGCAAACTGAAGATTACTGCTTCAGATTCCGACTCCAGTCTCAAACTCTGCCATAGAGAGCAAAATGAATCCAGATACAGTCAAATTCTGGCAAATATATCGGCATTTCCTGCAGCTCCAAGGTCCAGACAATCCAATATTCTCGTCTGCTATAATTGGGGCAAGTGATTTGTTTCAGCACCATAGTCTGTGAGTTTCCAGGGATTCTGTGTCACATGTGTCAGCCATGGCTCAGTGGGCAGCACACTCTGAGTCAGAAGGTTGTGGGTTCAAGTCCCACTCTACAAACTTGAGTGCAAAATCTAGGCTGACACTCCCAGTGCTGTGCTGAAGGAGCGCCGCACTGTCGGAGGGGCAGTACTGAGGGATTGCTGCACTTTTGGAGGGGCGGTACTGAGGGAGCGGTGCACTGTCGGAGGGGCAGTACTGAGGGAGAGCCGCACTGTCGGTGGGGCAGTACTGAGGGAGCGGTGCACTGTCGGAGGGGCAGTACTGAGGGAGCGCCGCACTGTCGGAGGGGCAGTACTGAGGGAGCGGTGCACTGTCGGAGGGGCAGTACTGAGGGAGCGCCGCACTGTCGGGGTGGTACTGAGGGAGAGCCGCACTGTCGGAGGTGCCATCTTTCAGATAAACCGAGGCCCCTTCTGCTCTCTTAGGTGGACATACAAGATTCCATGGCACTATTGAAAGAAGAGCAGGGGAATTCTCCCCGGTGTCCTGGGGCGAATATTTATCCCTCAATCAACACTAAAATCAACAGATTATCTGGTCGTTCGGAATCTTTCTGTGCGCAAATTGCCTGGCTGGATAACTGCAAGGTCTTTGGTTCTGTTTGCTTTTCAAGTACGGCAACTTTGCATCAAAAAGTCCTAGAGTTAGTGAAAATACTGGCTTTGTGGGGAATGGATCTGAGTAATATCATCACTTATCCTGTGCGCAATAATTGAAAAACACGCATAACTTTTGCTCTTTGTGATTTGGGGTGAAGTGTATCGGTTCAGTTTAGCCGCTTGTGCAGACAGATCCCAGCAGTTGCAAGTGGAACACAGCCAATGAGAACCTTTCTTTTGGTTTTGAACTTTGCCCTTCTTTAAAGTAGGAGACAGGATGAATGTTGGCGTGGCCCACAGTGAGGTTAATCCAAACACCCGGATAATGAATAGCCGGGGAATCTGGCTGGCCTACCTCATTTTAGTCGGAATTCTCCACATCGTCCTCCTGAGCATCCCGTTCTTCAGCATTCCGGTGGTGTGGACCCTCACTCACGTCATTCACAACTCGGTGAGTCCGGGAGAGTGGGCGGGAAGTGGTGCCTTTGAAGGAGTAAAGATTAACATAACGGTATAATCGAATGAGGCAGCGGTGGCAAGTTTGCTGTATTCCCGTATTCAGCCAGGGGTGGTGGTACCACAATTGGCCACATTCCCCAGGATTATGGTTGGGGGGGAATGGCCAGGGCTGCCCTTCCTGATCACTATTCAGTCATTCCTGGTGGAATGTATGTGTGTGAATGTTGCTGACCATAGGATCAAGCTCGCCTTTGATTTCCCTCCCGGCATGGCCTATGTTTGCACATGAAGGATGGCCATTTGGGTGTGCTGGTGGTGTAGGGACCCTGGCTGATCTTTCCCCTCCATGACTCGGTGGGGGGGGGGGGTGCATTTGAACTGCCCGTACCCCTCATCATCATCATCATAGGCAGCCCCTCAGAATCGAGGAACACTTGCTTCCACTCCTGAAGTGAGTTCTTTGGTGGCTGTACAGTCCAATACGAGAACCACAGTCCCTGTCACAGGTGGGACAGACAGTGGTTGAGGGAAGGGGTGGGTGGGACAGGTTTGCCACACGCTCCTTCCGCTGCCTGCGCTTGATTTCTGCATGCTCTCGGCAACGAGACTCGAGGTGCTCAACGCCCTCCCGGATGCACTTCCTCCACTTATGGCGGTCTTTGGCCAGGAACTCCCAGGTGTCGGTGGGGATGTTGCACTTTATCAGGGAGGTTTTGAGGGTGTCCCTGTAACGTTTCCTCTGCCCACCTTTGGCTGCTGACTGGTGGGGCTGACTCTGGGACTGTGAAGTACTGTTCCATGTCGTACACTTCATATTTACATCTGTGCTATTTTGCTGCTGTACTTGGTTGTTGCAACCACATTTGAACATGTGGGTTCCTATCGTTGCTGTCCGGTTTCATTGTGAGATTTGTCCATTTTCCGCACTCGCCCTCTTGAATGCACTGACTCTCGCTGGGATACAATGTCCATCTTCTGCCAGTGGCCGTTCTTCATGAGCAGTTAGTGTCAGCGGGCTATTCGATTGTGGCAGCACAACTGAGTCCAATCCCATCCTCTTCCAACTGGATCCGGGATCCTTGGATTTCTGGGAGCGGGCACCATGAGGCAGAGAGACTCCCAGTGTTGAATTATATTTGACAGGATGTGAAATACTCTGCTTACTGTGTATTCTGGGAGTCCGAGGGGCACGAGATGATGAAGATTTCACTACAAACTATGAATTTCTAAACTTAACTAAACAGATCCCTGTTGTCCAAGACTTTAAGTCGGTATAATTTTATTTCCAGAATAAGTTCTCCCTGTTTGGACTTGCACTTATTTGGCTGAATTTTAAAAAAATCATTCTCAGGATGTGGGTGTCACTGGTAAGGCTGGCATTTACTGCCCATCCCTAATTACCCTGAAGGTGGTGGTGAGCCGCTGCCTTGAACCGCTGCAGTCTGTGTGGACTGCCCTGCTCCCTGAACTCTGTTAATGCCCCTTGGAGGGGTGACTATCCTGTTCTTGATTCTTCCCTCCTCCACCCCTGGGAGACAGTGCGAATGGCACTCCGGTGTGTCCCCATTCAGTGCAGCTCAGATTGGGAATGGAGCAGATCAAACCTGTAGCTTCCTGCTGTGAGGCATTGTTCCAGATCAGTGACCATCATGGCACTGGTGCTTTTAGAAATATTTCTTTTAATTTTGGCTGGGTGGGGGGTGGTTTTAGACATCACCAATCCAAGCTTTGTAGAAAACGACACAGACCGAGTTTCTGTTGACTTGATGGACTTCATGCTTCACGTACTGGCCCATTGAACCAAGGCACAGGTTGGCAAGAATGAATGTGTCTTTAATAACACATTGGTCACCTACATAACTTATGAGGATCAATACAATCTCACCAGTTAGTGTTAAATAAAAACTAAAAGCCTCGACATTCCTGTTGATGTCAGTAGACCAACATAATGCGGCGGGGGGGGAGGAATGATGTACGCAGGTGTCAACTGTTTTAAACTGGTTAAAATCTTCACTACACTAGCAGAGGAATGTCAGTGTATGTTACTGACAGGATTTCAAAGCCTAAAGCCTAGGTTTTTAAACCATGAGGTTTTCACATCGAGATCGACTGTTTAAATCCTTCAGCAAGAGCAGCATTGAAAAGATGGAGACTGACTTACAGGCCCCAGCAGTGCTGGATACCATTGGTAACCACCTGGGTTATTCCGAGGTATTTCCGTAATAGCTGACGTCTCCTCCACCCGACACACAAAATGGCAAAGACCTCGGTCAGCACCAAGTGATGTAACAAGTCTCTGTTTGTAGGCAATGTATTGGTTTCTGCATACGGTTAAAGGAACACCATTTGAGACTCCAGACCAGGGCAAGGCACGATTACTCACACACTGGGAGCAAATGGATTACGGGATCCAGTTTACGTCTTCACGCAAGTTTCTCACCATCACTCCAATAATTCTGTAAGTCCTTGTTCTGTTTTTGGTGCAACCTCATTAATTGTTAGAAATAAGACAAAATCTGGAGCTTTATTGCGGGGGAGAGGAAGGGTCCAGCCAGTGGGCTCCATGTTATAGTTGTCAGCTGTGGCTTGGGGTAGCACTCTCACCATTGAATCAGGAGGTTTGAGCTCCACTCCAGAGGCTTGAGCACATAATCCAGGCTGACACGCCGGTGCAGTGCTGAGGAAGCGCCGCACTGGCGGAGGGGCAGTGTGAGGGAGCGCCGCACTGTCAGAGGGGCAGTACTGAGGGAGTGCCGCACTGTCGGAGGGGCAGTACTGAGGGAGTGCCGCACTGTCGGAGGTGCCGTCTTTCGGATGAGACGTTAAACCGAGGCCCCGTCTGCTCTCTCAGGTGGATGTAAAAGATCCCATGGCACTATTTTGAAGAAGAGCAGGGGAGTTCTCCCTGGTGTCCTGGGGCCAATATTTATCCCTCAATCAACATCACTAAAACAGATTATCTGGTCATTATTACATTGCTGTTTGTGGGAGCTTGCTGTGCGCAAATTGGCTGCTGTGTTTCCCACATTACAACAGTGACTACAGTCCAAAAGTACTTCATTGATTGTCATCATCAAAGGCAGTCCTTCGAAGCGAGGATGACTTGCTTCCACGCCAAAAAGGATGAGTTCACAGGTGTTTCAATGATGGACCTAATATTCCAGATCCCGAACTACATCCTGAAGGGTGGAAAGATGCCTGTGTGTGTATTTTTTTAAAGTGACCATTGCACACCAGCCATCACACGGGCTTGACAGAGCGAGGTCTTGGTCCAGTGGCAAGGGTTAACCAGGACTAACTGGAGACCCGCTCTGCTGCACGGACCTAGTGCGCACATATCTCAGTGTGGGCTGGGCCCGTGCTGCCCCTGGGCCCTCGCCTCTTCTCGGCCCCAGATTCACGCCTCTCCTGGGCCCCGGTCACTTTCCTCTACAAACACTTGCTGCTCCTTCGCCCCCTCCTGCTGAGTCTGCCCGCTCTGCAATCAGCGACCTGGCTTCACAGCCGTCGCCCTCCTGCAGCAGCACATGCTGCTCCCTGCAGTGGTATACCACAACACGCTGCTCCTTCCAATGGCCCCGGCCTGCTGATGATCTTGAAGGCTGAGACCGCGCTGATTTCCGGGCCGGGCCGGGCCGCTGAACGCTGCTCCCTCTAATGCAGCCTTTCAATCACAGTAAAGTGCTTTGGGATGTTGTGAGGTTGTGAATGGTGCTATATAAATGCAAGCCTTTCTTTTTAAATATCATCTCTGCAGATTTGTCAGGTGACGATCTCCTGCAGTGTGGTTCTATAATTGATACAGTATCCCTAGGATTGGGAATTCTGCCAGGGTTCCTGTTGCTGATCAGTGAGGCCTTGCATGTGTGTATCTTTCACAATCGAATAGCCTGTCAACACACTCACACCTAAAGTATTTTCACTTGGATGCTGAAAAGTAATCAGTACCTGTGGAATCATACCTGTGCACAAGGTGGCTCCTGCAAGCGGTGGAGGGGAAACTTACAAATTAGCATCTAGTTAATTACTGAGAAATAAGCCAAGGCCTTGAAGAGGGTACAGAGATTTATTGGAATGATCCCAGGGGGATGAGGGACGTCAGTTACGTGGAGAGACTGGAGAAGCTGGGGTTGTTCTCCTTCAAGCAGAGAAGGTTAAGGGGAGATTTAATACAGGCGTTCAAATGATGAGGGGTTTTGATGGAGTAAATAAAGAGAAACTGTTTCCTTTAGCAGGAGGCTCGGTAACCGGAGGGAACACAGAGATTTGTGATTGGCAAAAGAACCAGGTGTGACATGAGGAAACATTTCTTTACGCAGCGAGTTGTTGTGATCGGGAACGCGCTGCCTGAAAGGGCGTGGGAGCAGATTCAATCGTGACTTTCAAACCGGGAATTGGGTATATCCTTGAATAGGACAGATTTGCAGGGCTAAGAGCGGGGGAGTGGGACTAATTGAGCTGCTTTCAAAGAACTGGTACAGGCACGATGGTTCTATGAATTCACATTTATTGAGTGACAAACAATTCTTAAAAGTATGTTTTCCTTTCAGGTACATATTAGCAAGTTTCTACACTAAATATAACGTCATTCATTTCCTGGTGAACACCACGTCTTTGCTCACCGCCCTCATTCCCAAACTCCCGCAACTGCATGGTGTCCGACTCTTTGGTATCAACAAGTATTGACTGGGTGGGTGGAGGCTGGGCGAATACTGCAAGGTGATGCTGCCACTGGTTCGAAACAGCCTCGGAAGGGGGCCAGCATTGGGCACAATGTGCTGAGACAATGAACGATGAAGAAACTGCTGGCACTACCTCTCAAAACAGCAACTGTTTTCTTACCTGCACAACCTTGTGTGTGAGTTGTGTTCTTGTGTATAAGCTGCTTGCGTATAATTTTATACGTTTTTTTCTCCTTTGCATTAATTGTACACATATATAAAAGAGGTTTACATCAGTAAGGGTGTGGAGGAGTGTTTGTGTGTATAAGAACGTAGAAGAATGTGACAACAGGCATGCAGCCCAGCAAGTCTGCTCCTGTCCACCGCCCCGCTCAGACCCCACCCAACTGATTTCATCTCTTCCTCGCACCTCCTACGGCACAGGAAGCCTTTCTTCCCATAACCATGGCAGAGCTGCTGCTTGATCGATCGGCGCCCCTGACCTCACGCGGGCTACTCAACTACGGCAATACAGGCTGAGCTGGGAGTCGGTCCCGTTCCTTTTTCTCCCATTCCACAAACGGTCATGAGGTCGGGCTATCCGAACTTTGATACAGCATACAAAAGGGCTGTATTAAAATAGTCAGAGTCACAGCATGCTGTGGAGTGGCATGAGTGGCCCTTGAGCCTGGCATTGTGGTCCTTGCCATAAAGTGTGTGACTTAACACTGCAGGCAGTTAAAATTGTGAAACTTCAGCATCTCAAGCACCACAACCTACAGTACTGAGTTTGATTAACCACATTTCACAGGTGACCATGCTAAAGCCCAATGATAAGCATATTGTGCACCAATGGCTATATTGAACCTTATAAGCCACTAATCCTGGATTAATCAGATTCTCGTCTAGCTCTGTTTAAAGGGAGTTAATTAGTTTTAACACTGAGGTTAGCAGTCTCAACAGAGTCCCGAAAACATATGTATTATTAGTGTGCTTTTAACCCTTAGCTTGCAGCAGCGTGACTCAGTTAGTCTTCTGCATTGGTAGATCCTGTGTTCAAGACCCACGCCTGGACTTAAGCATGTGATCTAGGCTAGCACTCCAGTGCAGTACTGAGGGAGTGCTGCACTGTCGGAGGGGCAGTACTGAGGGAGTGCTGCACTGTCGGAGGGGCAGTACTGAGGGAGTGCTGCACTGTTGGATGTGCTGTGCTTCAAATGAGATATTGAACTGTAGTCCTATCCACCTGCTCTGGTGGATGTAATCCCACAGCAGGAAGTTCCAGTGGTCACCATTCCTCATTCAACCACCACCAAACACAGATTGACTGGAGAGTGCTGCTTGTGGAATGTTGCTGTGCAAAAATTGGCAATTGCATTAAAATAAATGAGCTGAGGAACTTCATGTGGTGTTCGAACATTGTCCTTACATCTCTGGGCCATGGGCTTGAATACAGCCTGACCCAGTGAAAGTCTCCTGTGTGTGTGGTAAGTGAAATGACTAGGGCTAGTCTGAAACAAAGTCCCGGGGGCCAAAATTGGTCGAACAGAGTCGTTTTTTTACCGCCCGGCATTGCTGGGGCAAAGTGCAGGATTTTCATTTTTTCTCGGCGGTAAGCCGAGCGGAGTGCAATGTGCGGTGGCGAGGCCTTTTGACTCGGGAATCTTTGACTCCCGAGTTGTGCACACATGCATGCTGCTGTGAAGCTCCGACCCCCGAGAGGCAGCGAGAGGCCAGAGACTGTTTGTTTGGAGTTCCTGATTCACAGGTATGAGTTTAACCTTAAATGCATTGCTCTTAATGTAGTTCTCCAAATTATTACTTATTTTAATAGTGAATGTGCTTTCAATGCGTGGAGGACAGCATGTTGGTGTCTGATGCCACGATAGTTGGTATTTTTAATTGTGTGTCCATTATTTGTCTATCTCCCATTCACCAGATAATCCTTTGAAAGGTCAGATGTACAATGCATCAATGTTTCTCTACTCTCTCCCCTACTCATGACATTGGGGGGGGGGGGGGGGGGGGGGGGTTGAACCAAGAGGGTTGATTAGTGCATACGATGTAGTGTATATGGACTTTAGCAAAGCTTTTGATAAGGTCCCACATGGTAGACTGATCACGAAGGTTAAAGCCCATGGGATCCAGGGCAAAGTGACAAGTTGGATCCAAAATTGGCTTCGAGGTTGGAAGCAATGGTTGGTTATTTTGACTTGAAGGATGTTTCCAGTGGGGTTCCGCAGGGCTCAGTACTGAGTCATTTGCTTTTAGTGGTATATATCAATGATTTAGGTTTGAATATAGGGAGTATGATAAAGAAGTTTGCAGATGACACTTAAAATAAGTGGTTCATAACAAAGAGGAAAGTCATGGGCTACAGGAGGCTACCAATCAGGTGGGCAGAGCAGTGGCAAATGGAATTTAATTCAGAGAAGTGTGAGGTAATGCACTTTGAAAGGGCTAATAAGGAAAGGGTATACACATTAAGCGGTAAACCACTTAATAGTGTAGATGAACAAAGGGAGTGCTTATCCACAGATCCCTGAAAGTAGGTGGCCAGGTGGATAAGGCGGCATACGGAATGCTTGCCTTTATTGGTCGAGGCATAGAATACAAGAGCAGGGAGGTTATGCTTAAATTGTATAATACTCTGGTTAGACCACAGCTGGAGTACTGCGTGCAGTTCTGGTTGCCGTATTATAGAAAGGACGTGATTGCACTAGAGAGGGTGCAGAGAAGATTTACTAGGCTGCCTGGAATGGAGAATCTTAGTTATGAGGACAGATTGGATAGGCTGGGTTTGTTCTCATTGGAACAGAGGAGGTTGAGAGGAGACCTCATTGAGGTGTACAAAATATTGAGGGACCTGGATATGGTGGATAGGAAGGGCCTAATTTCCATTGGAGGGGTCTATTATGAGGGGGCATAGTTTTAAGGTGGTTGGTGGGAGGTTTAGAGGGGATTTGAGGAGGGTGGTGTGGGGCTTCTTCACACAGAGGGTTGTGGGGGTCTGGAATTCACTGCCTGGAAGAGTGGTGGATGCAGAAACCCTCACCACATTTAAAAGGTGCTTGGATGGGCACTTAAAGTGCCGTAATCTGCAGGGTTACAGACCTAGAGCTGGTAATTGGAATTAGACTGGATAACCTCTTGTTGGCTGGCACAGATATAATGGTAAGTACTGCAGGAATTGAATACGGCCAGGGTGATCTCTCCTGGACTAGTTTTGATTGGCTGGATGGGTCAGAGAGGAATTTTCCCAGATTTTTTTCCCCCAATTGGCCTGGATTTTTAATTTGTTTCTTGCCTCTCCCAGGAGATCACATGGCTCCGGTTGGGGTGGAGTGTAGAATGTTTTAGTGTAAGGGGTGTCACAGTTGTGTGAGGCGGACTGGTTGCTTTTACCTTTCTACCATTGTTCACAGGTTTATGTGTAACCTTCAGGGCTGCTGACCGAGGGCCGTGTGGCTCTTTCTCGGCTGGCGCGGACACGATGGGCCAAAATGGCCTCCTTCTGCGCTGTAAATTTCTATTCTATGTTTCTAAATCGCTGCCCGGGGGAGGGTTGAGAGAGAGAGACTGGGGTGTGGGAAAGACTGGGAGGTGACGGAGACAAAATTTTTATTAAAGTTAAAGTAAAAGATGACCCGTCAGCTGTGTCTACATACCACCCACTGAAGATCAACTTAAAACCACCTTTTCCAGGACAGTCGGCAGCTTCAGTGGTAAGTCACGGATTTTGTAATTTTGGGCGGTATGGGGCCGTGGTATGTAGGTGTTTTTTGATAAATTTTGGGTGGTACACGGGTGGAATGTCGACCAATTTTGGCCCCCAATGTGTGCACATTCACAGCACAAAAAGTCTGTAAAACTTGAAATCTCATGCAAGGTCACACTGAAAACAGGTGGTGGAGGCAAAGTACACTCGAAAATCAAAATGCTGCAAATAATTAGCAGATCCAACAGCAACTAAAAGCATATTTCAATTGGGATCCTTCTTCACTTTGCATTCATCCAACTGGGCTTAATGAACAGTGATGGGTACAAACACGGGAAAAGGGATTTCATTAATCATACCATCCCACGCCTCGCCAAGCACACCATCTTCAATGCATGCAGTCAAACAGCAATCCTCATGAGAAGGTAGGCATTTGCCTGCATTAGCACTTCCACCACAGGAAATGACAGGTCACTGCACCAGACATGTCTTCAACATTTCTTTGTGTCTCTTCTCTTCTGCATGACTCAAAATTAATACCTGGCTGCCTAGTCGTTGGTTTTTCAGGTGGATGTAAAAAGAGTCCAGGGCACTATTTCTAAGAGCAGGAGAGTTTTTCCCTGATGGCCCGGTCAATATTTATCCCTCAAACAACACCTAAAACAGATGATCTGGTCATTTATCTCATTGCTATTTGTGGGATCTTGTTGCATGCAAATTGGCTGCTACGTTTCCGAGATTACAAAAGTACTTCCACTGGCTGTAAAGCGCTTTGGTACGTTGGGAGGTTGTGAAACACACTACATTTAACAAAGAACTTGCATTTATATAAAGCAATAGAAGTTCTGGCACGATTAAGATCTAAAGATACAATAATCCTCCTTTTAAAAAAAAATACACTTTGGTAATGCGATCTGCATTTTATTTTCACTTCTGAAAAGGTTCTGGCTAACAAGAGATTGTGTTGGGAACTACAAGCCTTTTCAAATCAAATGAAATGAATGGAGGTCTAATGAGTGAACCCATCAAATAATACAGCTTTAAACTTGCTGATTGTCACCTCAAAATCTGTAACTTTAACAATGCTCACAGTAATGGTCAGCAGAACTTTGATAACGGATTACAAACTTTTACATTAAACAATTTGGTCATAAAAGCCAACAAATTTTTTAAATTACTCGTTCAACCTTAAATATCTTAGCTCATCTAAACGGGGCAAGCTATTGTCAAGAATTTCAGTGTTATAAACAAAAGGGGTAATTTCATAAAATGGTAAATGAAATAAAAGCAGAAAAGGCTGGAAACACTCGGCAGGCTAGCTAGGCAGCAGCTGTGGCGAGAGAGCAACAGAGTTCAAGTTTCAGGTCGATGACCTTTCATGAGGTTCATAAAACGGACCTGGACTTGAGACATGAAACTCTTCCACTTTCCCACTATAATAGTTTTTTTGGATTCTATCACTGCAGTGAAAAGTGCAATTAGCACATATGCACAATTTAAATTCTTGTAATGCCAGGTTTACTTGTACAGACCCCATCAAATTGTGAGGGCTGCCGAATTTACTTGTCATCAGTAAGCACTTCGAAGGTGGATGTGGAATTTTCACCCACGCAGTCTGGACTTTTAACGTAACCTGTTTCCAGCCAAATGAATAAAGTGCTCCCAACTCCAAAATGGACTGCGGAAAGAGGGAGGCGAGAGGAGAAAACAGAGTAAAAGATTTTAAGCTTAAGGGTAAAGTTTGGACAGGTTTAAAAAAAAAAGTTAAAGCATTTAATTTAGTAGTTTAGTGTCAATATTACAATACAGCTATTCCTGATGTCCCATCTAACCTCCACCCCACCGAATCAACTTTGCTGTTCTTTTGTATCTTCTATCCCATTTCCCCCTCAGTTTCTTGGCTAAAAGTCCACTGCCTGCTCTCTCAATCTCCTCCCACCCCATGCTTGCCGGCATCATTACGCCTCTCCCATTCAACAACGACCCCAATCTCCTTTAATACCCTAAACTCTTCTTTCAACCACCACCGTATCTCAAACCTTTCCTTCCTTTCCAAATTCCTCACAATGCTGCCTTGCAGCTGCACTCCCACCTCTCATTCTATTTCCTCCATCCTGGCTTCTGCCTTGCCCACAGTACTGAGACTGCTCCGGTCAAAGTTACAAATGACATCTGACTGTGACCGTGACAATTCAATCAACTTGCGCTTCCTTTAAGCACAACTCCCCAAATTTACCATTGTATGTTAACAGGTTTTCTAGTAATTTTTGAACACAGTGGTTGAGGCACTCGCTCGAGACCATCTTTTGAAACCTGGCATTTTCAGACATACAATCAACTGACTACAATGCAGCAATTGTCCTAGTTCTCCAGATTGTTCAATGATCACAAATCTAGCATCTCAGGCATACTGTACATTCCTGCATAGAAAACTAGGACATTTAGATCGTTGTTCGGGGTTGAAAACGGTGAGGGCAGGGTCATACTATATGCAAGTTATGGTGGAGAACAGCACTGTAGTTCTCTCTGGAGCACACACTGCTCTCCTGGACTATTCAGTACACTCTTGCTAGATTCCAGTCCTGTCCCTGTCTGTGCATAGAACCAGGAGGACATGGAACAGTAAACATGTATTTAAATAAAATTTCCTACTGTCTGGGGACTGGTGGCCATGTTATACATGGGTCATAGAATCTACCCCCCCCCCCCCAATATTTTTTGGCTAAAAAGTAGGGAGTCACTTTATAGTTGGGCACCTTACACACAAGTATACACAATATATTAAGCCTTTAACTCTATTACTGTTAACTGGACAATTTTTGGCTCAATTCCCAGAGAAAGGTTGTTAAATCTACAAGAAACAAAAAAGGTATGCAGTGTTGAATCAAATTTCTATCAATAAATATCCTCTTTCCATTCCCACCCCATGAAGCTATGAACACAGATGACGCAAAGGATACTTCATATTCCTGGACTGAGTTAAATCCAGTGTTAACCCGGAGTACCTAATTTGGGTTGCAAGGCACTTCATACTCATGGTGTTCAATCATATTAAGATCTCTGCAGACATCCATATAACATATTACTCTTGCTACTGATGATTATGTTTGCCATTACTGTGTAAGACAGTCATCTTCATTGAAGAGTTATGTTAAAGCCAATTGAGTACAGGAGGGGGGAGGGGGAGGAGGAGGAGGGGGGAGGGGGAGGAGGAGGAGGGGGGAGGGGGAGGGGGAGGAGGAGGAGGGGGGGGGTAGAGGGACACAGGACAGTATAGTGGGAAGGACGGGGGTGTAAGAGGGGTGGGGGTGTAAGAGGGAGGGGTGGGGGAGGGGGGTAAGAGGGAGGGAGGGGGGGGTAAGAGGGACAGCGGGAGGAAGGTAGAGAAACCAGGGGAGAGGGGGTGGTGGTGTATGACAGACATTCGGAAAGCCTACAAACATTGAGAGACAGCAAAGGACTAAAAGGAGCACAACTCAATTTTTCTTTTATGGTAAAATTATTAATCAAAGATTCATATTTTCTGGTTAGAAGATCTGTGTTTGATTTCTGCTGCACAGAAATTTACCAGTAAATTTTTAATTTTTTTTTAAGTTACAAAAAGAAATTGTATCCGATCTCCCAAATCACAATAAATGTGCCCAATTTTACACAGTTAACTCAAATTACTTTCTGGTTTCTTTTGTTTTAAAGTGCTTTCTTTAAAGAAAATATGAAATACCTGTCTTATGGTGGAAATTAGGCCATTATCCAAGCACATTGTTTTACACTGTTCCTTTTGCAATGCAAACTTTTCCCCATTAAAATGGTCAGGAAGACATGTGACCTCAGGGAAAGGAAGAGCCAATAAACACACAACATTTGAGGAGGTAGATGAACATGGGAAAATAATGAAGCATTTTAAAAAAGTCACCTACCATGTTCCATTCTACCTGTTGAAACCAGAAATTAATTTGTCTGTGCCTAACAACTTAAAAAGTACAGTAAAGTCCTCTTAAGATCACCTTAGTTGCTATCGTACATCCAAAATAAAATGTTAAAAACAATGTACAGTCTAAGTCTATTCATTCAATTCAATAAAAGAGGACTTTTATTTGTCTTTGTTCTACTCTAGAATCAGGGTTGACCTTCTCAGTCAGGCTACCATTAAGCTGACAGAAGTGATTGCTGAGGTTTGTTTTTGGATTTTAAGGCTCAGCGTGGGAATGTCCGTCGCACCTTCTTCCTCCTCTTTTGCTTCGTGTCCGATCTCTGCGCGGACTCCGCTTTGGGCTGACTGCTGTGCCCTGGCTGTGGAGTGCCAAAGAAGCTCCCGTTCGCCCTATGTGGCGCAGCACCCTGGAAAATTTTGCTGAAGAAGTCTTGGAGGTCAGCAGAAGCACTTGAGCCACTTTCCGAGCTAGTTCTAAATAAGGAGGGAACAAGAGACATTACAATGAGGAACCAACTAGGGGGGAGGCCATCTTAGACTGGGTGTTGTGTAATGAGAGAGGATTAATTAGCAATCTCGTTGTGCGAGGCCCCTTGGGGAAGAGTGACCATAATATGGTGGAATTCTGCATTAGGATGGAGAATGAAACAGTTAATTCAGAGACCATGGTCCAGAACTTAAAGAAGGGTAACTTTGAAGGTATGAGGCGTGAATTGGCTAGGATAGATTGGCGAATGATACTTAAGGGGTTGACTGTGGATGGGCAATGGCAGACATTTAGAGACCGCATGGATGAATTACAACAATTGTACATTCCTGTCTGGCGTAAATATAAAAAAGGGAAGGTGGCTCAACCGTGGCTATCTAGGGAAATCAGGGATAGTATTAAAGCCAAGGAAGTGGCATACAAATTGGCCAGAAATAGCAGCGAATCTGGGGACTGGGAGAAATTTAGAACTCAGCAGAGGAGGACAAGGGATTTGATTAGGGCAGGGAAAATGGAGTACGAGAAGAAGCTTGCAGGGAACATTAAGGCGGATTGCAAAAGTTTCTATAGGTATGTAAAGAGAAAAAGGTTAGTAAAGACAAACGTAGGTCCCCTGCAGTCAGAATCAGGGGAAGTCATAACGGGGAACAAAGAAATGGCAGACCAATTGAACAAGTACTTTGGTTTGGTATTCACTAAGGAGGATACAAACAACCTTCCGGATATAAAAGGGGTCAGAGGGTCTAGTAAGGAGGAGGAACTGAGGGAAATCTTTATTAGTCGGGAAATTGTGTTGGGGAAATTGATGGCATTGAAGGCCGATAAATCCCCAGGGCCTGATGGACTGCATCCCAGAGTACTTAAGGAGGTGGCCTTGGAAATAGCGGATGCATTGACAGTCATTTTCCAACATTCCATTGACTCTGGATCAGTTCCTATGGAGTGGAGGGTAGCCAATGTAACCCCACTTTTTAAAAAAGGAGGGAGAGAGAAAACAGGGAATTATAGACCGGTCAGCCTGACCTCAGTAGTGGGTAAAATGATGGAATCAATTATTAAGGATGTCATAGCAGTGCATCTGGAAAATGGTGACATGATAGGTCGAAGTCAGCATGGATTTGTGAAAGGGAAATCATGCTTGACAAATCTTCTGGAATTTTTTGAGGATGTTTCCAGTAAAGTGGACAAAGGAGAACCAGTTGATGTGGTATATTTGGACTTTCAGAAGGCTTTCGACAAGGTCCCACACAAGAGATTAATGTGCAAAGTTAAAGCACATGGGATTGGGGGTAGTGTGCTGACGTGGATTGAGAACTGGTTGTCAGACAGGAAGCAAAGAGTAGGAGTAAACGGGTACTTTTCAGAATGGCAGGCAGTGACTAGTGGGGTGCCGCAAGGTTCTGTGCTGGGGCCCCAGCTGTTTACATTGTACATTAATGATTTAGACGAGGGGATTAAATGCAGTATCTCCAAATTTGCGGATGACACTAAGTTGGGTGGCAGTGTGAGCTGTGAGGAGGATGCTATTAGGCTGCAGAGTGACTTGGATAGGTTAGGTGAGTGGGCAAATGCATGGCAGATGAAGTATAATGTGGATAAATGTGAGGTTATCCACTTTGGTGGTAAAAACAGAGAGACAGACTATTATCTGAATGGTGACAGATTAGGAAAAGGGAAGGTGCAACGAGACCTGGGTGTCATGGTACATCAGTCATTGAAGGTTAGCATGCAGGTACAGCAGGCGGTTAAGAAAGCAAATGGCATGTTGGCCTTCATAGCGAGGGGATTTGAATACAGGGGCAGGGAGGTGTTGCTACAGTTGTACAGGGCCTTGGTGAGGCCACACCTGGAGTATTGTGTACAGTTTTGGTCTCCTAACTTGAGGAAGGACATTCTTGCTATTGAGGGAGTGCAGCGAAGATTCACCAGACTGATTCCCGGGATGGCGGGACTGACCTATCAAGAAAGACTGGATCAACTGGGCTTGTATTCACTGGAGTTCAGAAGAATGAGAGGGGACCTCATAGAAACGTTTAAAATTCTGACGGGTTTAGACAGGTTAGATGCAGGAAGAATGTTCCCAATGTTGGGGAAGTCCAGAACCAGGGGTCACAGTCTGAGGATAAGGGGTAAGCCATTTAGGACCGAGATGAGGAGAAACTTCTTCACCCAGAGAGTGGTGAACCTGTGGAATTCTCTACCACAGAAAGTAGTTGAGGCCAATTCACTAAATATATTCAAAAGGGAGTTAGATGAAGTCCTTACTACTCGGGGGATCAAGGGTTATGGTGAGAAAGCAGGAAGGGGGTACTGAAGTTTCATGTTCAGCCATGAACTCATTGAATGGCGGTGCAGGCTAGAAGGGCTGAATGGCCTGCTCCTGCACCTATTTTCTATGTTTCTATGTTTCTAATCCAGGCTGTTTTCCCTCTCTAAATGACGGCATCCCAAGGCAGCAGATTGTCAAAACCCTTAACCAGTCAGACTGTTAGATTCACTTCAAGAGATTCTCCTGTGGAGGCCAGCTGTGTCACACACCATTCCCTGGCCAGAAAGACAGGTGCACAGCTTTTGAGCTGGCTGTTAGAAGTTGAATGAGGAGTGTGAGTACGATTTTTAACAAAGGAAAATATACTCGATTATAGGAACGTATACTCGATTATTATTAATCTGAGGGTTTGAAACACCGGCTGTCCGGAATGCTCTTATTTTGCAGACCATAAACACTCACACAAGTGGGAACTTTCCTCCCAACTATTATGAGAACAAATTCTACACGATTTACACCTCCCACAAGATGCAATTCATTTTTTTTTTTATTTTTAAAAAATTATTAGAATTGCAAATTGACACCTGCAGTTTAGACAATTAAACCAACGTGATATACCCCACTAAACCACTCAAAACTTGGCACACAATGGCCATGCTGTGGGGGACTACGTTGCTGGCACCATTCGAACTCAACATTAGGACCTCCCCACAAAAGCAAAATAGTGCGGATGCTGGAAATTGGAAATAAACACAGAGAATACTGGAAATACTCAGCAGGTCAGGCAGCATATGTGGAGAGAGAAACAGAGTTAATGGTGACCGGTCATTGACCTGAAACGTTAACTCGGTTTCTCTCTCTCTACAGATGCTGCCTGACCTGCTGAGTATTTCCAGCATTTTGTGTGTTTATTTTAGAACCTCCCCAGATAGTTCAGGAGTGACAAACCCAGGAAGGTTCCAGCTCTGATCCCTAGTCTGTGTCCAGTTAGTGAATCTCAGCTGAGGACAATAGTTCAGGCACAACAGCTTCAGCTCCCCGAGGCTAAGAGGAGAAAAGGGCAAAATAAAGACAGGGTTCCCACTCCTGTGCACTTTCCAGTGAAGCCTGCTGGCAAAGTGTTCATGTGAACAGGACCAGGATCCTATCCTTGTGGTCAAATAGCTGGGCAACACAAACCGAGAGCGACGTTCTGAAGGGCACACGTGGAACTCTACCCGAGCAAGAGTAGAATCATAAAAAATTCACAGCACAGAAGGCGGCCATTCGGCCCATTGTATCTGTGCCGGGTGTTTTCAAGAGCAGAGAGAAAATGGGCTAAAATTGGGGAGGAGGAGGAAGGCGGAGGAAATCATTTACATTTTAAAAACATTAACCAGCATGAAAATGCTGTTTTTAGTGGGATAATAATCCAGACCTGGACAGCACACACACTGTGTTCCTATGTGACCCGATTCCAATTTTGGATCACACTATACTCTAGGATGGATCCTCTGTAGAAAATGTACCTCTCAGGTGGTTCAGGCAGAAAAGCAGCTGCATTCTTCACGAAGAAACTATCCTAAAACTCACATAACTGAATTGAAGAAAGAGTTAGTCCTCAGGGGAAGACACAAAACGGTACAATTTGCTTTAGGTTATTCGGAGAATACCTCAACTGAAAGATTACTCACTCAGTGTTCCCGTCCACTCTGAACCCCTTCTTTCTAATGTTCAGCATTAAGCAAGGTGTTATGTACACATCCGGGGAGCTTTTTAAACAATGATTCATTCTCGAGATGTGGGCGTGGCTGGCCAGGCCTATCCCCAGTTGTCCCGAGAAGGTGGTGGTGGGGATGCCGCCTTCGATTTGCTAGGCCACCGCAAGAGGCAGTTAAGTGTCAACCATGTTGGTGTGGGACTAGAGACCAGGCAAGGACAGCAGGTTTCCTTCCCGAAAGAACAGTAATAAAAGCAGTTGGGTTTTTAAAGACAATCTGAGAGCTTCATGGTCTCTCTTACGAACGGCAGCATTTTTTGTTTCTAGATTTTAAAACTGAATTCAAATTCTCAGGCTGCAATGGTGGGATTTGAACTCTGAATTATTAACCAGTAACTTAACAGTCACACCACCACAGATAGCCCTTGTCACCACTATTCTCTCCCAGCCAGCTGGTAACCTCCACATAGCACTGATGCGCGAACTGTGCTCTCAGCCTTGCAGGTCATTAAAAATCTGCAGGAAACTAACTATTCAGCTGTATTTTACTGCACTCCGTCATCTCCATTTAATGATTGTCATTTGCATTAGGCCACAACTGGGACACTGTGACATTCCTTCTGCACGGGTAAGTGATTTCACCCCGAGACTCTGAGCTCCCGTGCATAACTTGCCCGTGAATCTGTGCTTGGATTGCTGCATTGTAACATTTACCCACAGAAAAATACATGGAGGGCAAAACAATTGGAAGATTAATAATGAACTACCCGAGTTCTCTGTACATTTACTTACCTATATCGACTACTGCTTCCAGATGTTCGGGAAGCAAAGGATATATGGTAAGGAACATGATGGATATCGGGAGATATTCCAACCCTCTGACATCCAGCCCATTCTGAAGAGAGAAGAGAAAATAAAAACAGTTACTGTGGTCCTGCGTGACACATTGTAGAAATTTTATGCAATCTCTCAAAGGCTAAAATAAACAAAGTTTAAAAAAAAAGATACCTTTTATCATCGCTCTTGGATCCCAATTTCGTATTCCCCAGTTGAGGGGGGTTGAGGTGTCCCCACTCCCGAGCTTTTACCAATTGGCTCTGCAACCACCCACTAGAAAGGGCACCAGTGAATTTCAAAACTGAGATAGATTGTTGGGCAAGGGTATAAAGGGATGTGGAACTGAGGTGGGTAAATGGAATGGTGGTACAGATCAGCCGTGATCTCACTGAATGGTGGAACAGGCTCGAGGGGCTGAATGACCTCCTCCCAATGTTCCGGTATTTTGAATTACCCACATAGCCCCTTAATGGGGTCGTGCAGGACCAAACAAAATTAGAGGGAACATAGGAACAGGAGTAGACAATGAACCGTTTTGACTTTCCCTTCCTCCATATAGAAAAACACCAAGCCACCATTTTACATCAAATGGCCCAGCACCAATCAAGAAATCAGCACGTGCCAAACTCAGACCCCCGTCACTCTGCCAACCCACACCAGGACCCCAACATACCGAGATAACTTTAAAAGCTGCCTTTCAATCCATCTGATTTTAAAGTCAGACCTGGCTTCCTGCTTGTTTTTCCTTTTAAGATTATTTCCATTGCTGTAGACAGGCTTTTGGAGCCTTTCAGGAATATTTTGAAAGATTCTGGAATACAATATTATTCAGATGCTCCAGAATGGCACTCTAGGGAGGTTTCAGAGGAATCCCACAGGCCAGTAATGGCGTACATTTTTCCTGAAAGTTATTACCCCTTGATTTTACCGGTTAAATATTGGGTCTGTCTGAATGGGTCAAACCCAAATACCACAAAAACCAGATGCTGTTGCACTTTTTTTGGGTTGAAATTGTTGAACAATGAGACAAGCTGAAGTATTTGCCATTTCTTCCCATCCACACCCCCCATCATTCAGTCGAGAGCAAGAGCTATAGTCTACTCAGAGGGTGGCAACACGACTATCGCAGTGACAGCCAACAGGAGGTGTATTTTGTAGGTTTTAGTACTGACTTTGTTATTGTTGCTATCTCCCAAGAAAATAGAAACCTCTGTCATGCATTCAGCATCCAACGGCCAAGCTAAAGACCAGAGACGTTCACTTAGAATGATAGAATTCAGAGCACAGAATCAGAACATTTGGTCCATGCTGGTGTTTATGTTCCACACATATGGAGCACAGAAGTTGCTCCAGGCTAGAGTATAAACCCTTGCCCTCTGAACACAACGCTATTCTGCTGGATCTACCAGGTTGCTAGCTTTACGCAGCAAAGTATTTCCAAGCTTACGACACAAGTCTCACTAAAATCCACCACTTTTGTTTTTTCTTTATTTAATGCCTGGAAGGTATGTGAAAATGGCTTCAACTTTCTAGTCTTCTTACCTGTGATGTCGTAGACTTTGCCATCCATCATGGCGAAGTAAGTGATTTTCAATCCCAGCATGCTGGTTTCTGCCCAGAAGTCTCCGTCCTCCACAGAGTGCCTCTTGTTACACTCAGCACAATATCGAGCTGCCTGTGGGTCACGATCCATTTCAAACCTCCTGCAAAGGTAGTTCAAAACGTTATTTTCATACACAAGGAGGAGGAATTGTAGTTTCAGAAAGACGACTCGAGATTAAATCATTATACGGTCTTATCCTGGAATATTCTTTTAACAGACATGGATCTCCTGTGGTATTCGCAGTTGTTGGCTTTGAGGGGTTACATGAGGTTGGAAGCAAGTTGTGCATAGAGTTGGTCTGGGAGCTGAACAGGTCAGGAGCTTTTGTGGTTGGGGCAGGGGGGGGGGAAACAAAGAACAGGAGCCTGACCAGAAGGAACAAGTAGGTGGGCTGCAACAGCATCCAGGGAAGGGACATGAATTATAAATGAGAGATTTTCATTCATTTCAGTGTGTAGTTTATTAACTTAGAAATAGTAATGAGAAATAGTAATGAAACATAGGTGTTCAAATAATGTTATAATCTACCTGTTTTACTTTCATAGTTTACAGGACACAGGGAATGAAAATACCAGCTATTAAGCTCATAGAATTCTCTTTTTTGGTACAATGCGATCAGTGTGGCGTTATAGATACCAATCACAAACACCAAACTAGTCACAAACCTACACTGAATCAATCAGAACGTTTCTGTACAAGACCTCAGGCATACAGACACAAAAGAAATGTTAGGTAAATAGGCAGATGACCAACTTCTAAATCAAACAAGAATTAATTATGAAAATAATAATCTGACAGGAAAGTGCCAAGGTCGTTGATCTAATAGCCCAACGTAACTGGCCAGAGCTCCTGGGCTGGGGAGATAAATCCGTCAGGGTTGCCACTCCGGATTGGGGTTGTGGAAGATAGATGTTGGCCTCAGCTGTGGTCCCTCTATGGTTGAATAGGGTACCCAAGGGCACTTGGCACCATGGAATCATACTGCAGCCACAGCCTGCACTTTGAGGAGAGGAAGAGGGGAAAACTGCAGAGCAGAGATCGGCAAAACAAAAATCACCTCGCTTTACACTTATTCAACAGATTAGTGAAAAATAAACGAGCACAAACTTGTGTTTTCCATCGCATTTGCTGCACATCATCGTGTTCATGGCCTCCTTCAGGTCATCTTGGAGCTTGGTGAGAAACTCGTTCATTGAGCGATGTAACTCGCTCTCTGCAGCCCGCTTGCTAGAAACAGAAACAAAAAAGATTCGGTTACATCTGGAAATAAATCAAGAGCAGAACGTGGCCGAAAAATTAAACTTGGGTTCTGCAATTCCCCAGAATATAAACAAAGACTTCATACAAACCTCTCTTTACAACAAGCTTTCAATATCCATCCCCAGGGAAAGTCAGCCTCGATAAAATGAAGTTATACAGCAAATCATCACATCTGCAGAATGACCCAAAGTGCTTTGCAACCAATAAATGACTTTTTTTTGGAAGTGCAGTCACTATTACAAGAGACAAATGCAGCAGCCAATTTGCGCACAGCAAGATCTCACAAATAGCAAGTGAGCAAAAGACCAGGTAATCTGGTTTTGGCGAGGTACATTGAGGGATCAACGTTGGCCAGGGTACCGGGAAGAACTCTTATGCAAATTGTGCTATGGGATCTTGTCTGCTCATTTGAACAAGAAAACAACACCTCAGTTTCGAGACCAAGAAAAATGGAGGGACCAATTGTCCCAAGTTGCTCTTGCACAGCACAAGTAGCCAAATATACAGCACAAAGGAATAGCAAGTACGGCACCTTACGCATTCTCCCTTTCTATGTCCCACACTCCGTGCGTGTGGAATTTTAAAAATACGTAAGTCACAAGCTTCTTCAATCAGAAACCTAGAAGGACAAGAGCAGCAGGTGCTCGGGAGCACCATCACGTTCAAGTTCCCCTCCAAGTCACACGCCATCCTGACTTGGAAATATATTGCTGTTCCTTCACTGTCGCTGGGTCACAATCCTGGAACTCCCTAACAGCACTGTGGGAGTACCTTCACCACACGGACTGCAGCGGTTCAAGAAAGTGGCTCATCATCACCATCCCAAAGACAATTAGGGATGGGCAATAAATGCTGGCCTTACCAGCGACACCCACATCCCATGAACAAAAAAAAAAATACTTTGAGTTGCCAAATAATATTTTGCCTTTTATTAACATGCATGTTGTGATGGATTTTTGCGCTGAACAATAGGAGTGTTGGCAGTGCTGGGGAATGGGAAACTTTTTGCATCCAGCTTCAACATCAACTGCTTCCAAATGATCTTTATAGCATCTCTGCGTGAGACTGACAAGTTACTACTAATGGATGTGGATTTTCAGACAGTTTTGGGATGTGGGACCAGGAACTCGGTCAAACTTGCCCAGACTCCGTTCACTTGGGACTCTTGTAGCCGACAGCGAGGAGACTTCATTCCATTGGTCTGAGCTGCGTTTAAACCCAGTCCTGTGATGAAATGGTGATATTCTTAACAAACCGTACCAGCAGAGACCTTTAGAAGTTGTTTTTTTAAACATTAAACTTGGTAACATGTTCAAGGAGATTTCCACTCTCTAAATTAATCAAAATGGTACACTTGGAAATAAAAAATTACAAAGATTAATCAGATTTGAGCAGTTCAAAACATGATGAAATATTATATCACAGATAGGAATAGAAGGTATATTGCCATATTTTAAAAAAGGACTTTGATCCTAAAACGATAAGGATCACAGGCCACGTGGATATGCAGCACTGAATTTTGCTTACATGTCATATTCCTTCCTTCTCTCAGGATTGCTCACAATATCCCACGCCGCTCGCACCACCTTAAAAGCTTCCTCCGATTGTGGGTGTCGGTTTTTGTCAGGGTGAACCTGCAATCACAATGGGGTGGTTATTTTAAAAGCGAACGCTTTCTCAATCTAATGCACTTTGCTGAGCTACAAATGGTGATAGTTCACATGAGTCCAGACTTGCTAGGCTTCATTTTTTTTTAAAATATTTAACTAAAGCTCATCCTACAATTCTTGGGTTGAAATAAATGCCTAAAGTCAAAGTCGACGAGCTGCTGGTGACTTGGTGGGTAACTGCAGGGCCCGAGGTGGTACTAGTTCAAACAGACCAGGAAGCTCCCAGGCTCTGTGCTCGCTCTTCATTTTAGCCAGTGGGATGCTACGACTCTCCTCAGCACTCTGTCCCTTTGAGGGAGGTGGAAGACGAAAGCAAAGAGGGGATGAAGAAGAATCAAAAATGCATCATCTGGGGCTCACTGTCCCGATTACTATTCAGCAACCCTGGCTGAGGAGAGGACAGGAGCGGGCTCACAGCTGAACAGTCTGCTGACACTATCTAGGGTCACAAATGAAGACTGCTGCCACTGCCCGTGAAACTATACTAGAAGGGAAATTTCACCCATTGTGGGAATTATTTTACAATAAAATAGAATGTTCTAAATACTAAACGGCATTTTTTATTAAATTGAAATAGTGAGACTCACCGAAATACTGTCATAGGTGGTCGAGTCCGCTGATCGACACATTACATTACATGAACTACAGAACTACTGTTACCCAGAGATAGGGCCCTAGCGCTGGGATGGAAATAAAGAGAGACCCGATAATGGTGAATGGAGGCCTCCAATCCAGAGCTGCACAAAATCATTGCAGAAATCCGAGTGTCTTCCTTCCTTGGCTCAGTGGTAGCACTCTCGCCTCAGAGTCAGCAGGTCGTGGATTCAAGCCCACCTCCAGAGACTTGGAACACAACCTTGGCTGACACGTTAACAGTGCAGCACTCCCTCAGTACTGCACCAGAGGTGCCGTCTTTCGGATGAGACACTGAACGAGGCCCCATCTGCCTTCGCACTACTGGAAGAAGAGCATGGGAGGTCCCTGGTGTCCTGCCAGAGATTTATCCCTCAACCAATTTCACAAAAAAGGGATTATTTGGTCATTTATTGCATTGCGGTTTGTGGGATCTTGTTATGCGCAAATCAGCCGCTGCATTTCCCTACATTACGACATCGACTGCAAATCAAAAGTATTTCATTGGCTGTGAAGCGCTTTGGGACGTCCTGAGGCCGTGAAAGGCGCTATATAAATACAAGTTCATTCTTAGTTTTTCCTCATATTAAAATTTATATTTGCTGTATTTCTCTTGCTTCTATTCACTATTATTTCTTAATAAGCCTGACCTGTTGTAGTCAGAGTATTTTGCCTGAGTGGCATTCACCCATCAGTCAGAGAGCAATTACATTTCCACTGATTTGGTCATAAATTTCAAACTTAGACATATCTTTCGGACGAACAGAAAATCTGCACATTTGCAGAACATAATGTTGACACAAAACACGTTAAACTTTCCAAAATCGTGACTGGAGACTGCAATAAATGAACCCTCTCTAGGACTGCCAGTCATGGATTGAGAACGAAATACCTAGCAGTTATGGAAACAGATTGAGCAAAGGTTCAGAAAGGGTATTAACTAATACAGGAATCGCAGCAATCTTCATTCACCTCTGGAGTCTAGGTATGCAGAGCACAGACTGGGGATGAAAGAGTTCTACCTCGACATTTGAGGTCCACAAAAGAAATAAGTCTGCAACACGAATAACTCAGTTCCCAGTTGGAACAATGGTACACCACAGAACTGTTCCCATATCGGATTTTAAATCCCCTCTCCCTGTACTTACCCCGCTGGACTGTGTCTGATTCTAAATCAGCAGCATGAGCCTGAAATGAAATTGGGAGTCAGGAGGCAAAATGTTATCCTAACACTGGAAGAGCAGAGCAGGCAGGAATGCAACCGGTATGGTGCTGCAGCTGGCAAAACTTGTGTGGGGAGATCAGTCAGCCAGCCGTGAGAGAACGTGACCCATGCAAAAGACCAGCGGCCTTACTTTTAGCCCTGGAGTGGAACATAAATGTCTAGTCTTGAAATCCTATTTAGTACAGTGGTGGATTGCTCTATAAATGTTCACTGGGTCATTTTGTACAAGTGCACTGCAGAGACACAGTGGAGTGAACTGAGAGAGGATAAATTAACCGATTACATGAGTCAGCCATCATGTAAAGTCAGTTGCCTCGACACCGACACCAGACTAAAAACGTGTGTGTTTGTTTCACTTTCAAAGCTACACAATCAATACTTTGTGGAACAGGACCTGCCTGTTGTTGGGGCAACATCGGCAGCTTTCTAAAGATCAGGACCTGACCAACTAAATACAACAGCCTACCGCACCTACACTGTGCGCTCTGAAAAGAACGGGATCATAATTAGCCACTTGCAATACACACTGTACATCCCATTTCCCTGTAATCAACTGGAAACCCTACCCCCTCCGACATCAGAAACATCCTTGTTGTAAAGTAATTTTAGAAAAGGAATTTACGACTTCTTTTGTGCCATGCACGATATGTATTTAGAGGGTAACCATGAGACCTGCCCCAGGCTTCTCTCTATGATGGTCTCCACCCAGAATCAAAGACTGAAGCAATCGCCACAAACACAACTCTGCTCGGGTCAACCTGGTTATCGCTGTTATAGATAATGAGCTCTTTTTAAATCCGCTACACAAGAACTGGAAAACACATCTGACAAAGAAAGCTGGCTGCCGGCAATGCATTCGCCACACAGCTGTATCCCAGACCTCAGCCACATTGCTGCAAGGTGGAAAAGGCCTGTGAACCCAAGCTAGCAATCTCAATGTTGCAATCTATTCTCAGTATTTGGGTGCCCTGCTCGGAACCCCTCAATTACACTGCAGATTTAGAATATGTCCAAGAATGTTGCATTAGGTTTACTTTTTGCAGAATTGCCCCATTGGAAATTCTCCATCTTTACCATCTTTCAAATTTTAGTGCGAGAGTGCAGAAGAGCGTGTGTTTCACACAGTCCCGAACAGGAAGAGGGTTTTTTTTTTTAAATGGAGAAATACCGTCTGTTATAGCCAAATAACTGACCATAGCAGAAATAATATAAAATTAGCTGCAATAACAGAAGAAAAAGTACATCAAAACTCCAAAACAGGAAAGTGAGGGGGACAGGGAAAAGAAAGCTGCTCATTTTATTTTGCAGTTAAAATAATAAATGACGGTTATTTCAGCTGAAACAATGACCCAGAAATTGCTGGGAAGATAAGGGTGAGTTTAATACACTCGCTGTGATTAGTGTGTAAATGACCCAGCAACTTACGGCGGGGGAAGAGAAATACTTAGTAACTTGCGACGGAGGGAGATATACCCAGCAACTTGTGGCGGGGAGAGAAATACTTAGTAACTTGCGACGGAGGGAGAGAGATAATCAGCAAATTGCGGCAAGAGAGAGATACCCAGCGAGTTGCGAATCTCCGTAGGTAGCCGGGCGATTTGCGCCGTCCCGCCGTTAGCCTCGCAAAAACGACAGCTTGCCATCAATCGGTTTCAAGAAATTGCTGCATTTGCGCGGTTAAAACTGCCGCAGAAAGTTAGCGCTGGTACTTGAGGCAAGGGCCCTTTTAATGACAAGGTTTATGTTCCTGTAATGCCACTCAGCCTGTGCGGCCCAGAAAGGGAACAATTGAAAGTGTGCAGTCTCACTCCTGCAGGTAGCAAATTGCTCCTGGAGGTTTTTTACATTTGAAATTTAAATGCAATTTTGTTTCTTCTTACTTTTCCTTTTTTACCTCTCTCTTAACCCACTCATTCTTTCCCCCTCTATTTCTCTTTATGTGCCTGATTTGACTCTAATTCACCCTATTTCCACCTCCGTCATTGCTGTTTCTCTCTCAATCCTTCAATCTCATTAATTAACCAAATAAGATGGTTGAACACGTCATTCAGCGAGGTCCCAGATGTCCCGTCGCCCTCGCTGTGCCGTTATCAGCTTGTATTTCCAGAAATTTGCGGCACAAAAAATGGAAGCTGAAGCATGAGGAAAAAAAAAAATCTAACTAATGGGGCCCGTCGCGAGATGCCCCGCTCCATCACATTCTGGGCTATCAGTGCAGAATGCAGCATGCAGCACTGTTAGACACACAGCATATTCGTTTTGTGCATGAATACCTTTTGCCCAGACATAAATGAGGCATGTCAGTCAGTCCTCGACACTGTCTATTAACACAGCGTTGGTTTCAATTGTCTGATGTACCATTTACCCCACGCAGGAAGTGGCTGCTGGTTTTGTGATTTGGGAGAGAGGAAATGCTCCATCACTGCCAATGAAGTGGGCGGTGACAATCACTTTCTGTGCTGTCTTTCAGACCCTCGCCACTAGTGCCCAGAGATTCCGTCACTGGTGTTCAGAGTCACTTCTTGAGCACCACTGCCTTTCTCAGCAACAGAGCCAAGACTGAGAACTCGGAGTGACACAGAGAAGTTCAAATCCAGACTGCTGTTACCCCACTGTGCAGACACTCTCTGGCTCAGTACCCATTTTGCCGTACGCCTGACACACCTTGGGAGATTTTTTTTGCATTAAAAGGCACCACACACATGCAAGTTGTTGTTGTATCTGGGGCACTAGCATATTCATAAGCAAATACTGGGTGAACTGAGCAATCCCCTCAGATGGTGCTGTAACAAAAGAAGAACATTAAGCTCATGTAACATTAGAAAACCAAGAGTTTGAAATAACTGATCAAGATAGCTAGGTCTATGATACAGATTATCTGGCTGAATAACATCATTTTGATCAAGCAGTACCCAACCCCTATTCCAATAGTTATAGGTAAATCTACTGTAAATATGTGACAATGAACCATATTGACCTGGTTCAGTCTGGTTTGTCCTGATTTAGCTGATCACGGCTGGATGCTACAAAAAGAACTGTGAGTGAGGGGATTCCCGCTCCTTATCATTATCTAGCAACCCTCCACTGGAAGTACATGCGAGTAACCGCCTGTTGAAGTGGTGGGAAAGCCCTCTGACCCCAGTATCCCTGCTCATTGAAGAACAGCAGCTCCTTGGGTGTGGTGCCAGAGGGCCATTGGCACCCATGCGACATAAACCCCACGATGAGGCGCTGGCCTTTGGGGAGGGGGGAGGGGGGAGGGGAAGTGTCAATGACCAGAAATTTCAGTGCTATTCTCTCAGGTAGCTGCAGGGTGTTAAAAGGTTAGCCGAAGTAGGACCAAGATTGGCAATGGTTCACCCCAACAGACTGGAAAATAGAAACACATTTTAGACACTCAGAATTTTGGTTGTGATGACCGGTCAACTAGAAATAACTGAATCAGACAGTTGCATTTTGTTTTTAGTTCAATGTTTTCATGTGGAACTTACCAGAACAGCCAACTGCCGATAAGCCTTTTTCAGCTCGACATCAGTGGCCATTACCTCCACGCCCAGAACTTTAAAAGGGTCCAGGTCCTCCTCTGGTACATTGGCCATTGTCAGCAGCCGCTCCACCTCGCGATCTGGCTGGTGGCGACTGGCACTGGGTGACTGGGGGGATGAAGGTGATAGTGGAGACTGGCCTGCAGTCCACCATTTCTCACTTCGCCAGGCTCTCATTTTCAATTTCTCCCACAGTCGTTTCAAATAATTCCAAGTTCTAGATTCTTCTAACAACAAGCACAGGTGGTGCAGAACGCAAACAGCTGGTGAATGGGGAAAGCATTCATTGGCCCAGATGGGTAACTTCCGAAAAAGCGTTAAAATGCCAGACTTTCCGTACTTGTAGCCGAGTCGCAAGCATCCTATAAATAACATTACAACTAGAAAAAGCAGAGCAAGCAGCATTTTTAAAAACCTTACAGTTATCTTCAGCGAGGAAAGGCAAAAGCGTCTAAGCTTCTCTGACCTCAACTTTGCCTGCTTAAGAAGCCACCTGCTTGAGGTCCTTGCGGTGCACATTAAGGAATTAAAATCCTCTCCTTGTATCTGGAAACATGAATATACAAGTTTTCCCCCTGTCTCCACGTACTCTCCACACTTGTGGGTCACAAAAAGAATGACGTCCATTATCATTTTCACATAGGTTATACAGCTCCAAAGCATTTCTTCAGTCTCTTTATGCTTTCCGATCTTTAACCTTTCCCGGTGGTCAGCATGCAGACGCTTCCTCTCAGCCTTTGTGTGCCTCTGTTTATGAGCAGTTGAAGACTTGCTGTTCTTCTTCGCGTGCTCCCTCACATCCTCCTTATCACAGATGTGCAAGGAGTCTTTTGTCGCCAATTTGTTTCTCTGGCGTCTGCTGCTTTTCCTGCTGCTGAACTTCACAGGTTGGCGAACATCTTCTACCATCTTTACAGGGTTTTCATCCACTCCTCCACCTCCATTTAATTCATCACATTCATCTATTCCATCATCTTGTGAAGCATTGGCAGAACGTATACAATCTAAGTTGTCAAGGAAAGCTAGATTGTCATCGGTCCTGAAGGGGAAGTTGTGGTCTCCATAGCTGCCAGGTTCAAAGCACCCTTCCAAAAATGCTCGACTACGCTCAGAGTTTTCGTCCCGATTGACAGAGGACAGACGTCCATTCTCTTGCTTGTCTCGGTCAGTCACACCTTCACAATCAGCCACAGCATCAGCAACAGAGTATGGCTTCTCAGTACTGACCAACTCTGTCTCTCGGCTTTGAAGGTTACACCCATCGCCCGATAAGCCAGAATAGAGAGATGACATCTGCCCCTCAAAATCCAGATGTCCATAGGGGAAGCTCAACCCGTCCATGTCCAGCGACTTCAGCTCTTTATCTAAGAATTGATCTAAAGATGGTCCTTTGTGATCGAAACAGTTCACGTCACCAAGAGTCCAATCTGACAAGGTGACTGGTGTATCAGTATTTCTTACTGGTTGATGACTCGTCCTTTGCCAGGGCAGATTACCGTCAGAAGTGTGGACGTGTTCTGAACCATACCGACTTGAGTCAATACTATCACAGGAATAAATCGGGAAATTGGTCGTTTTATCATCATGGGGGCAACCGGCGGCTGGCCGACTTATCTTATCAAACGGAGGCTGGCTGTGACGGGACAGTTGGCATGTACCTCGCTGCTCCTCCTTCACATGGCTGAGAGTTTTCTTTCTTTCTGACCACTGCAGATCATTTCGCCTAGAATGGTGATCCTTTCTCTCCATTGCAGCAGAAACTCAAGTTGCAGGTAGTCATGTTTGTGCCATCTTCACCTAGAATCAATGCACAAGATACAGTCAATGCTACAACCGTGCGAGAGAAATAAACAAACATCTGAAACTTGCAGTAATAATTACACGATAAGAACTAATGCTGTAGTGTGAATGCTGCCTCACAAAAACAAGAGAGCATCTATCGGGACAGTTATTTACAGAACTTAGTGTACACTATAAAAATAATATAGCCAGTCCCTGGCTTCAGACAAGGTAAAAAACTTGGATTTATACAGAGCCTTTCTCGACCACCGGACGGCCCAAAGCGCTTTACAACCAATGAAGTACTTTTGAAGCGTAGTCACTGTTGTAATGTAGGAAACGTGGCAGCCAATTTACACACAGCAAGCTCCCACAAATAGCAATGTAATAATGACCAGATAATCTGTTTTAGGGATGCTGCTTGAAGGATAAATATTGGCCCCAGGAATAACTCGCCTGCTCTTCAAAATAGTGCCATGGGATCTTTTACATCCACCCGAGAGAGCAGACGGGGCCTCGGTTTAATATCTCATCTGAAAGATGGCACCTACGCAGCACTCCCTCAGCACTGCACGGTCAGCCTAGATCTTTGTGCTGGAGTCTCTGGTGTGGGTCTTGAGCCCACAACTTTCTGACTCAGAGGTGAGGGTGCTACCAACTGAGCCACAGCTGACACTTTCTGGAATATACCTCAAGCTTGTTCGCATCATATTATATGAAGACCCTGAATTAGATTTCTGTACTGCAGTCATTCCTACAAATCCACTATTCACTCCCAATGATAACCACAAAAGTAAGTATGCCAGCAGATGCTTACTTACCCATCCCATAAGAAATAGGAGCAGGAGTCGGCCATTTGGCCCCTTGAGCCTGCTCCGCCATTCAATATCATGGCTGATCGGATCATGGACTCAGCTCCACTTCCCTGCCCACTCCCCATAACCCTTATCACTCAAAAATCTGTCTATCTCCGCCTTAAATATATTCAATGACCCAGCCTCCACAGCTCTCTGGGGCAGAGCATTCCACAGATTTACAACCCTCAGAGAGAAGAAATTTCTCCTCATCTCAGTTTTAAATGGGTGGCCCCTTATTCTAAGAACATGCCCCCTAGTTTTAGTTCCCCCCAAGTGGAAATATCCTCTCTGCATCCACCTTGTCGAGCCCCCTCATTATCTTATATGTTTCGATAAGATCACACCTCATTCTTCTGAACTCCCAATGAGTAGAGGCCCAACCTCCTCAGAAGTCAACCCCCTCATCTCCGGAATCAACCGAGTGAACCTTCTCTAAACAGCCTCCAATGCAAGTATAACTTTCCTTAAATAAGGAGACCAAAATTGTACACAGTGCTCCAGGTGTGGCCTTACCAATACCCTGTACAGTTGTAGCAGGACTTCTCTGCTTTTATACTCTATCCCCCTTGCAATAAAGGTCAACATTCCATTCGCCTTCCTGATTACTTGTTGCACCTGCATACTAACTTTTTGTGTTTCATGCACAAGGACCCCCCAGGTCCCTCTGTACTGCAGCACTTTGCAATTTTTTTCCATTTAAATTATAATTTGTTTTTCTATTTTTTCTGCCAAAGTGGATAACCTCACATTTTCCCACATTATACTCCATCTGCCAAATTTTTGCCCACTCACTTAGCCTGTCTATATCCCTTTGCACATTTTTTGTGTCCTCTTCACAATTTGCTCTCCCACTCATCTTTGTATCAGCAGCAAACTTGGCTACATTACACTCGGTCCCTTCATCCAAGTCATGAATATAGATTGTAAATAGTTGAGGACCCAGCACCGATCCCTGCGGCACACCACTAGTCACTGTTTGCCAACCGGAAATCGACCCATTTATCCCGACTCTCTGTTTTCAGTTAGTTAGCCAATCCTCTATCCATGCTAATATATTATCCCCAATCCTGTGAACTTTTATCTTGTGCAGTAACTTTTTATGTGGCACCTTATCGAATGCCTTCTGGAAATCCAAATACACCACATCCACTGGTTCCCCCTTATCCACCCTGCTCGTTACATCTTCAAAGAACTCCAGCAAATTTATCAAACATGATTTCCCTTTCACGAAACCATGCTGACTCTGCTTGATTGAATTATGCTTTTCCAAATATCCTAATACTGCTTCCTTAATAATGGACTCCAGCATTTTCCAAACGACAGATGTTAAGCAACCGGTTTCACTAGATCCTCCCCTTGCTCCTGAAAGTGCAGAGCTATGCTAAGGGACAGTTCCAGAGACACCAGGCATCCCTTCATTATCCATGCCACTCTCACTGAAGCCTGGGGAACTTAATCTGGGACTTTCTGGTCTATATGGTTACACTAGAGTGCAGTTGCTTATTAACATATAGCACATAAAGGTCTGAAAACTAATGAACAAATAACTGTACATCAAGTTTTTTACTCTAATCTAAAATAATATATACTACACTTCATGGTACAGACATTGGGTGACCCAGACAGCAGGAGAAGCACTCGGAGCAGTTCGGTCAGGACAGTGACATTAACATACACAAGTCTTTCCCGCCAATCTCCCCACACAAGTACAAATGGGACTGGGAGCTACAGTTTAGGGGGATTGGGGACATCTAACCGGAAGGCCCCTTTGCTGTTTAGATGTGGACAACAGAAACTGAGGTTTTATTAAAAGTCAGTAACCCAATGAAGAGGTTCAGAATACAGATACAACTGACAAATGAACCCTTAAGATTAGAATGCAGCCTCAAATTAATTTGTTGCCATCAGTCTTTAACTATTTAAGGATAAAAAGAGTATATACGATGGACAATAAACATCTCCATAGCATTTGGAGACCAGATGACTCAGGACTAGTGAAGCCACAAGCAATATATATTATTTTGGACTGTTATGGTGGTCTTTGACATCATTCAGATTAGATAAATTCTAGAGTCAGCTTCAAAAATGAGAACCACATTCTAGTTAACATACTTGTTGGTCTGATAAAACAGTAAAGGGAAGTTATTGGGACTGCACTGTGCTTGTTTCCTTAGTGCTGAGAGTACCTCACCATTCAGGAACCAACCGTTGCTTAGTGTGGTCTCTGGAAGCTCGCACACCGCTGGGAAGCAGTCACTGCACAAACCTGCTCGAGTGCTCACCAGTCCACGTATGCAGCACAGAGGCTACACGAGTAGTTGAATACACCTTTTGTCCTATAAAGTCAAGGAAATCAGATCATTCAAGTGACAAAAGTCACCAAGCTCTACAGGTCATTTCCACGAGTGGAACAGCCATCACGATCAATAGACTACCTTCAGTATGCAGGTTCCAATTCATGCTGTATACTAAAAATCTACAATGAACTTGTTTAGTTACAGATATGCTAACCATCATAGAGTGCTATGAAGGTCGGTTATTATGGCTACAGCTGGCACTTGCTGGTACCGAGTAAGAGTGCACAGCTGTCTGAATGCTCTTCCAGCTGTTGGGAGGCTTGTAGGAAATGAGTTGGAGATGGGCTGTTGCCTCAGAAACGCAGAACATATCTTACGTGTGCAACAACTGGCTGTAAAATGGACATGGCGAGCAGCTGTCGTACGCTCCATCACTCCAGCTGAGGTAAACTAATGAAGCATAGGGGTCGGTACACTTGTCTCGAACATTTACCTGAGCCATTGGGAGAGGTTTGGTATATTTTTTTGTTAAGACTTCAAATTTCTCCATCTGGATCATTAAGGTGGTTTTTGACCGCTCAGATTAGACAACTTTTGCGGTGTTTTGCTTTAACGCTTGCGTGACTTTATTGTGCACACAATAGCTATAGCTTTATAAGCTTTCTTTGCTTTCTCTCTCTCTTCCCCCGTCCCTCAAAAGGGTAGGGCTATCACCTCGTACAATAGGCAGGGGGTGGAACATCTGTGGAAGAGGTGTAACCCCCTCACTGGCCAAAAGCGAGAGTATTTTGCAGGAGGGGTCTGACCATACTAATGTAATTGTACATTAGTATTAATGACTAGGTAATTTTATCTGTCCATCACATCAGTGACCTATGAAATGGCTACAGCAATTCACCAGCCCTTCTATTGTGTTGTATTCACTTGATTCTGGTATCAAATGGCAATGCTATCCTCAAAAAGCAGAGTAGCAATCATGTTTGCTGCCTTAGACACGGAAAGTATGAAGTGGTTGTTCCCCAGTACTATAATCACTGATCAGTTGATGCTGGGATTACTAATGCTACATACGTTAACTCTGCTTTCTCTCCACAGCTGCTGCCTGACCCACTGAGATTTCCAGCATTTTCTGTTTTTATTCCAGAATCCACAGTATTTTGCTTTTGTAGTAATGCTACATCTACTTGTCCCTCCATGTGTAAAGAAAGAAAGACTTGCATTTATATAGCCTCTTTCACAACCACTGGACATCTCAAAGCACTTTACAGCCAATGAAGTACTTTTGGAGTGTAGTCACTGTTGTAATATGGGAAACGCGACAGCCAATTTGCACACAGCAAGCTCCCACAAAGAACAATGTGATAATGACCAGATAATCTGTTTTGTTATGTTGATTGAGGGATAAATATTGGCCAGGACACTGGGGATAACTCTCCTGCTCTTCTTCAAAATAGTGCCATAGGATCTTTTATGTCCATCTGAGAGGGTAGACGGGGCCTCGGTTTAACGTCTCATCTGAAAGACGGATGATGCTACTCTGTGTCCATTGAAAGTTTCAGCCATTTGGCTTCAAAAGAAGATTACAGAGTTTATTGAGGTTAGAAGGCTCAATTAATCTCTCTATTGATGGCATGACAGATTTGAGAATGTTTTTTTTTAATATACAAATTTCTTATATTATGTTACTTTGATTTGGAATTTTTATCCTGCCGATATATTCAAGATGGTGGTTCAAGCAAATTTCAGAGTATTTTTGGAATGATGCTATTTAAATTTTACATTCTAAATTCTTATGCTTCCATTTAGTGGACACTGCTGATGCAAACTGGTGAGCTGTAATACCACCGCCCCCCTCCCCACCGCCCGCAGTGGAGACGGTAGCGCCACCATTGGTGAGGGGGTGTCATTACTGTGCCACTTTGCAGTTGCCATTAGAAGTGTAGACTCGGGAATCTATAATGGAACATTAAACGAAGGACGGAATGCATGACTTTAAAATGGAGACCAAATTACATTTGCGCACCCTGGACCAATTAGCGCTACAACCTTTAACCCCGCTTCATCCGACGACTGCATGCAACACACGAGAGATTATGGGGTTGAGTTTCCACTTTGGGTGCAATGGGGAAATTGCACCCAAAATATGCGTGTTCGGTTACACTGCAAGATTCCACTAAAATTATTTTTCTTAATCACAAACATAAAATCTTCCATGAACCATGTAATCAGAACAGAAGAAATAGGAGCAGGATTAGGCTACACGGCCTCTCGAGCCTGCTCCGCCATTCAATAAGATCATGGCTGATCATCGACCTCAACTCCACTTTCCTGCACTGACCCATATCTCGATTCCTCGAGTGTCCAAAACTCTATCGATCTCAGGCAGCAGAATAGAACATACTCATTACTTTATTTTACATTCCATTACTAAGTATTCGTGATGAATTTAAGAATAGTAACCTGATGCAGTTTTACCAATATATTACATACATAGGATCTACAGCCCAGAAACAGACCATTCGGCCCAACCAGTCCATGCTGGCGTTTATGCACCATTCGAGCCTCCTCCGGTCTTTCCATCGAACTTGATCAGCATAACCCTCTATTCCTTTCTCCCTCATATTCTTGTCTAGCCTCCACTTAAATACATCAATACTATTCGCCTCAACCACTCCCTGTGGTAGCAAGTTCCACATTCTCACCAATCTTTGTATAAAGAAGTTTCTCCTAAATTCCCGATTGAATTTCTTGGTGAATATCTTATATTGATGGACTTAGTTTTGTTCTTCCCCACAAGTGCAAACACTGTCTCTGTGTCTGCTCTATCAAAACCTTCCATCATTTTAAAGAAAGACAGCTGAAAATGGGTTTATCAGCAAAAAGGGTGCCCGATCCTCCACTGCGAGTAACCCGATTTAAAAATCACTAAAAAATGACAAAAAAAACTATACTGAACCATTTAATAGTTTCATTGGTGCACAGTAGTCAGTTTCTTGGTAAATTAACTATTTTTGATACGGAAAATCTTTTAAAACATGCCGACTGGTGCCTGCGTGCCTAAGAAAATGCATGTAATTTTAAGAGCCTATCCGAAGCAATCTTGCAATTTTGACCTGGGGGCATGGCCAGTTTTGTGGGTGGGACCTGATTCGGGAGAATTGAACCTTGAACCAGTATAAAAAAGATTGCGAAAAACACACATGCAAGTGGTTTTGGGTTCAACCCACTTAGGTTTAAAATTCCCAGATCTTTTGCACTGGTTTGGCAGATTCTGCCCGGATTGTGCCAATATAACTAGCACAAAACAAGTGGACACTTGACCCCTGTACATCTAGCGAGATTTTAAGGGTCCAGATACTGGTGTAAACTTCTTCAGCTTCTCTCTTGGTGTCAGCGGTGGTAGCACCCTTGCCTCAGTCAGACATTTGTGGGTTCACGTCCAACTCCAGAGACACAAGCCCAGAATCCAGACTGACACTTCAGCGCCGCACTGTCGGAGGTGCCGTCTTTCGGATGAGACGTTAAACCGAGGCCCTGTCTGCTCTCAGGTGGATGTAAAAGATCCCATGGCACTATTTCAAAGAAGAGCAGGGGAGTTCTCCCCAGTGTCCTGGCCAATATTTATCCCTCAATCAACATCACTAAAACAGATGACCCGTTATCACATTGCTGTTTGTGGGAGCTTGCTGTGCACAAGTTGACTGCTGCCAGTGACTTCACTTCAAAAGTACTTCATTGGCAGTAAAGCACTTTGAGACATCCGGTGGTCATGAAAGGTGCTATATAAATGCAAGTCTTTCTTTTTTTCCATTGCAAACCAAGTTTTACTTTCAGATTGAGGAATTAAAAAAATATATTATTTGAAGCACTAGCAAAATTTCAATTGCAGCACTACTGAATCTTGTTGGCCTGGTAAGGATTTCGGTACAACTCTGCATCAACAATTACAAGTAGACAGGATAATGGTAGCAGGACTGGCTGCTGTACTCTCTCAGGCTGCTGGGAGGTGGTTGCACAGCAAGTTGACAAACAAAAAGTTGTTACTTTAGTTCAATCTATTTTTTTTCAAAGATAAGAAAGCACTTTGTCAATAAACTTGGACTGCTGTTTTATTTGCATTATATTGGCTGTGAATCCACGATACCCTTGAACTAATGTGGACGGCGCATCAAATTTCAATTCTAGTTCTTTTCTATTTGTCTGAAATTCCCTCCCTAAACCTCTCCGCCTCTCTCCCCTCCTTTAAAATACGCCTTAAAACCTACCTCTAACCAAGCTTTTGCTCACATTTCTCCTTACATGACTCAATGTCAAATTTTGTTTCTCAATACTCCTGTGAAGCGCCTTGGGACATCTTATTACATTAAATGCGCTGTATAAATACAAGTTGTTATCCCAGAAAATGAGATCCTGCTATCGTATCTAGACATTGGAGGTGGTGTTTGGGCGCTTGAAGGTCGCTCTTCGATATCCCGTGTTTAATACTGTCGATGAGAATATAATAGACATTCAGGGAATGCCGACAAATCAGTTGAACACAGCGCTGAGACAACAGATTCATAACCACCATCTGATCTCCCTCTCCCCCCCCACCCCCCAAGATAAAATGACAGCCTTCGCACCACAGCTACTTTTATTACATACACATTAAGGAGTGCACACAAAGAGAGTTTTATTTTGGATCAGTTTGACGATCCAGGAATGCTCCATGCAGCTGATCCCTGATGACATCCATACTGGTTGATTAACGGCGGTCACGTGATGGCGGCGTGCGTTGCGAGTATTAATCTAACGTTGGTTACAGTGAAGCAAGAGAGACAACATTCCGTTTAGTTACTAAACTTAGCGCACTGGTCTCAAGGAAGGGGAAAGTCACACGTTGTAATGTTACACGCTACTTCATCGTGTCAAAGTGCTCCCACCACAATCGCCAGCAGTACAGACCTGTAATCAATGGTGCTCACCCTGGTCAATAAGCCCAAAATACACACTGCAGACACAATTTAAGTTTGAATAAAATCTAGAATTATACAACTGAGCACGGTTCAGGTATATACAGCATGAAACTTTCACATGTCCATCAGGTTTTATTGAAATCCCGGTGAAAAGCAGCTAAATGTGTCCACATAAAAATGCCACGTGCCCACCATTATGCTTTACTGAAATCATAGTGACAACACTATTGTCTCTCGACATAAAATATACGATTTACTATAATTTCCTACATTGTGCTACTTTAAAATAAACTGTTACCAATGTAAAATAATAAATCTGTTAGAATAGCAATCACAGAATGTTATATGCCTTCACACTGTCACTCATGTCATTTCTGCCTCCCACCTCCAAAGCAGTTCAAAGATTGAATACCTGTAATGTATTCAAACAATTCAGCTTCTCACAATAAAGTCTCTGAACACTAGTCAGCATTTAAATAATCATAAATGAGTACTGTGTGTACAGAGAGGTATGGTACCATACCAGTAACCATTTCTGCACAAGGCAGAGTGTGAAACATAAATTGACTGGGTGAAAACACCCAATGTACGAACAGTTTCATTTTCATTGTTGCCATTAGGTTAGGTTTTGATTTTTTAAAGTTATACTAAATCAATAATGGATACATTTATGTAACAAACATACAGAGAATATCTTTACCTTCCTTCAGCCCCACTCGCTCAGATATTATCAGCTTGATGCAGTTTTAAACCATAGGGACCTTCAGTATCAACATGAACATGGAGCAGAAATAAGTGATTTGTATGCAATGTTACAGGGGCACGTTATCACCAGTTTTACAATATCATTTACTCATAGGTCAATCTCCCAGTCAACTAGTATATTTTTAACGTTTTCAAAGTTTTAACTCCATGACACACAAAGCAGTTGTGGGATATGGCATTTGTCACGGTCATGTCATCAATACTTCATCAGCGATTATGATGTTTTATAGCTCACGATACAAGCAGTTTATCCAATTTCTTAATTCTGTTTTCTTCATATTACAGTTGGCTCCAAAATTGCTGCGATGTTTTGAATATATAACAGTCCCACCGAGTTAACAATCGAACTAACTTCAAATAAATTGATTGGTGAGCTTTCAAATCCCAGCAAAATTGTATTTCAAACTACAGCAATACGAAACCAATGTTTTAGGAATATAGGAACCGACATAAATAATTTGTATTTTAAATGAATTTCCACTAACCTTCCCAGCCCCCAAAAAACCGTCGATTTCAATGGTACCTGTTCTAATGTCAAGATATTTAGATTCTTAGTTTTTAAAAACACGTTGAAAACAAATGCTGGTCCTTTGGCAATTGGGATATTTACAACCCAATGGTGAGGGAAACAAAACCGCCTCTTGGCACAGGTCCCGCCTCCTCTCCGCGCTCATTGGCTCCAGCACTTGGTCGGGACGAATGGCCGTCAGTGATTGGCTCCGCTCGCCGTCAGTAACCGTTGCGCTCGCGTTAGATTGACGCTCGCGCCCTCCCCTCCCCCCTTGCTGTTTGGATTCAGTTAGGTTTGATTTTCAGAATGTAACGGCATGGAACGCACCTCAACTGCCCGCCGCCGCTACTCTCGCAGCACAAAGGAAATGGCGTCGGCAGCCCGCGTGCCGTCGACGCCGGGGAGTTGGGACTTTCACGGGTTCTATTCCAAGCAAACGCCCGTTCAACCACTTTCTCACAGCAGCGGGGCGGGATACCATTTCCATTTCCGGTGTGCACCGGAACAGGCGTCATCCGCGAGAACAAAGCCAGCACAAGCCTGTGCCGCCACCGCGCAGACTCGCAACAAGGGGAGGGAGGAGAGAGACATGGATAGATAGTGAATGAGCGCAGGAGTGAGTGACTGAATGAGAGAAAGTGAGAGAGTAGGAGTGAATGACAGAGAGAGAGTGACAGAGTGTCGGAGAGTGTGTGTGTGTATGTATATAGGAGTGAGTGAATGAGAGAATGTGTAGGAGTGAGTGAGTGTGTGACTGAAGGAGACAGGTGAGGGACTTGCAGTCATTGGCTAATCCCAGCTACAGCTAGGATTCCAACCAGTTCACTTTAGTTCCCCAATTTTGTTTGCTGTCGCTAAAAATAAAGGTTTAGCAGCTTAAACATCTACAAGATTCACTGCAGCGCCTTCCAAACCCGCGACCTCCACCACCTAGACATCATCACAGGCAGTCCCTCGAAATCGAGGAAGACTTGCTTCCACTCAAAGTGAGTTCTTGTATTGACTGTTCAGTCACCTAAGGGCAGCAGACGCATGGTAATACCACCACTTCCAAGTTCACACACACACCATCCTGACTTGGAAATACATCGGCCGTTCCTTCAACGTTACTGGGTCAAAATCCTGGAACTCCCTTCCTTCGTAACAGCACTGTGGGAGCACCTTCACCACACGGACTGCAGCGGTTCACCACCACCTTCTCAAGGGCAATCAGGGATGGGCAATAAATGCCAGCCTTGCCAGCACTACCCACATCCTGAGAATGAATTTACATATTTTGCATGTTAAGTGCAGCTAGAGAAAACTAACTGGGACACATCATGAATGTTTGACCCTGGTGAGTGGAACACATCTCTTTTACCCATCAACTCTAATCTCTTCTCATCCCCATACACTACAGCCATCTCATTCTATACCACAAATTTTGACAAGTATTGGAAAGTGGGAACAAAAGAAACTGGCAAAAACACTTCAATGAGCTTTGCCTTTCCTTAGTTTTTCAAAATCCTATTAGAAAGCAGCTGACAGAGCTAAAATTTTATATGAAACACATAAAATGAAGGCGTGGTTTAGAGAGAGAGACACCAAAAAGGGCAGCCAAGCAGCACAATGCTGCACAATAGGAGACTGCAGAAGGGTTTTGCCCTGGGCTGTAGGACAGGATGCAATTTTTTTTTTTTTTTTTTTTTTAAATGACTTGCATTTATACAGTGCCTTTCTCAACCTCAGTACTTTTGAAGTGTAGTCACTGTTGTAATGTAAGAAATGCAGCAGCCAATTTGCACACAGCACGGTCTCACAAAAACAGTGATAATGGTTGCGGGATAAATATTGGCCAGGACACTGAGGAGAATGCCCCTGCTCCTCTTTGAAAAAGTGTGCCATGGGATCTTTTACATCCACCTGAAAGGGCAGACGGGGCCTCGGTTTAACATCTCATCTGAAAGATGGCATCTCCGACAGTACAGGACTACACTGGAATGTCAGTTTTAGATTAAGCACTCAAATCCCTGGAGTGGAAATTAAACCCACAACCTTCTGACTCGAAGGTGAGAGTGCTACCCACTGAGCCACAGCTGAGATGCAGGGGAGTTATTCTGCTTAAATCAAGATGATCCATTGATGTGGGAAAGTGAGGCGTGCCCTATGTGTCGTATGATTACGTAAATATAAACTGCTAAATGAACTGAAGGACTCTGATTGTAACTTGTTCTGTACATTTTCACCTTACTGCTTATGGGAGCGACGGATGCTACTGAACTCAAGTAGGCATCTCCATATTCTTTCCATCACAATTACTTCCACAACATTGTCATCCTCGACCCATACCAAACTGTAATTGAAAAGGCTAATGGAATATCAGCCCTTATCTCAAAAGGGGCTGGAATACAAAAAGTGGAGGAAGTGATGAGTCAGTTATGGAGCCATGGACAGACCCTATCTGGAGTACTACATTCAATTTTGGGCACCACACCTCAGGAAGGCTATATTGCCCATGGTGGGGTGCAGTGCAGATTCACCAGAATGATACCAGGACTTGAGGTTGTTACAAGGACAGGTTGCATAGACTAGGCTTATTGTCCATTGAGTCTAGAAGGGCTGATGTAACTGAGGTATTCAGAATAATAAAAGGATTCAATAGAGTAGATAGAGAAGCTATTTCATCTGGTGGGGAAATCAGATCAAGGAGCATAATCTTAAAATTACAGTTCGGCCATTTAGGATTGAAATCAGGAAGCACGTTTTCCACACAAAGGGTAGTAGAAATCGGGACCTCTATCCTCCCAAAAGATTGTGGATGCTGGAAGCCAATTGAAATTGAGATCGACAGATTTTTGTTAGACAAGGGTATCAGGGATATGGAGTTGAAGTACAGATCAGCCACAATCTAATTGAATGGCAGAACAGGTTTGAGGGGCTGAATAGTCCTCTCCTGTTCTTATGTTGCTATCCCCATTGTTGCTGTAGCCCTCATGCATAGTTTTGTACACTGACACTTTCCTTGCTGGCCTTCCTTGACCCTCCATAAGCTCTAGCTTGTCGAAAGCATTTTACCCTGCACTGGCTCCTGGGCCCCAAACACATACAATTTTAAATCCTCAGCAATATGGCTGGGATTGGGAATTTAACAGTCATGGGATCAAACTTGCACTCTTCTGGTCTTTGGTAGCATACCTTGGTGTTTCAGCTCATCATAGGCAGTCCCTCAAAACAAGGATGACTTGCTTCCACGCCAAAAAAAAAAGGATGAGTTCACAGGTGTTTCGAAAGAAGAACCCGAACGACATGTTGAAGGGTGGAAGATGCCTGTGGGTGGATTGTTTTAATGTGGGGTGGCCATTGCACACCAGCCACCACACGGGCTTGACAGAGCTAGGTCTTGGTCCAGTGGCAAGGGTTACCTGAGGCAACTGGAGACCAGCTCTGCTGCACGGGCCCAGTGCACCACACATATCGCAGTGTGGGCTGGCCCGTGCTGCCCCTGGGTCCCTGGCCCGGAACTCACGCCTCCCCTGTGCCCCGATCACATCCGTCCACCACCAAACTACCATTGGCCAGCAAACCTGGAGCAGACCAATGTTTAGTGCGACAGGAGTGTGTGTCAACAGTCCACCAGAATTCTCAGTGTCAATTGTGTCACAGTCAGAAGATAGCATGCAAAAGGTCAGCTACTTCCCCATCACCAGCAGCAGGCACATATAGGTCACCTACCTGTTTGCCCTCCACAGACCATTTATGCCCCAGTGCTATGTACGAAAATACCTTAAAAAAGGAGAAAAATTCCCCCTCCCCCTGATAACAGTGGCCCACCACCACCTCCTCTTCCCATCCACGCCCCTCCCCCCAATATAGGAAGATATAAATGAACCAATGATATTTTCTGCAAGTTTATTACAATTCAAAACATTTTTAATAAAATAAAATATCCCAGTACATTTTCCAACACTGAAATCTGTGCTCAACATTAAAATGCAGGGATATGCAAAGATTTAAAACAAACACACACACATATATAATTCGTGCCATTGACCTCTGTTTGGTTGCAATAAACTGGCTGGGGGCAGGACATTATTGCCAATACTTGTGATGTGCAATAACCAGATGGATATTGCCAGTTACTTTTACACCTGAATTTTAACAATGTCATTAAAGCCTCTATGATGCACACACCGATATCAGTGCCAGAGTGCCTCATCCAGTGTATAGCAGCTCCATAGAGAACATTGCATCAGCAAATGCCCCCCAACAGGCACCAAACACATGCCAATGCTCCACAGCACTGGCTGATGCGATTTCCATTAGTTACCCACACAAACATTTCAGAGTTATACAACACGCAGCACACACCATTATACCGATGGGCAAACCTGGAGAAGTAGCTCTTCCTTTAATTTGGTGTAGATAGCAGAGGTAAGAGTAGAATGAAATTTGTTCACGTGAACTGTAGCTATAAGTGAGGTCCACATGCCACAACACTGTCTCACATTAAAGTGACGAGCAGTACCCCACCTCGGTCACAATTCCACTCCTAGTTCAGGGCCAGGGCATTTAACAACGTAAGCTAAGCAGTGCAAAAACATTTCCACATTGTTCAGCTAGCTCATGAGGTAATAGTGCAACTCAATGAGCTCATACAGCCTCACAATCTGATCATCAGGCATGGCACTGCAATTCAACGAATGGAGATTTTTAATATTTTTCATGTCATGTGGTTAATTCTGGTCAGGTCATTCTTAAAATTGTGAAAATTCTGGCTTGTAGAGCAGTACTTGCTCTCCCTTTAAAGCAGGAGGGTGCTTTACAATAGAACTAGAGGCAAGAGAATGTCCTCCAGTAATACTGTTTAAGGAACGGGACAGAGGATTGCCCTCACTGTTTCCACTCAGATTTTCTTACCTCTTGAAGCCAAAGTGTAGAGTGAAGGAGCAGAAAATGAGTCACCAATAATCGAGTTAATAGTTCCACAAAAAATAAAGGAAACTATGCCAACAATTTGGGACAAGTAACCTTGTTCCGAATCACAGATTTAAAGAGCAAGTGCCATCATGACGAATGATAGTTCATTTTATTTTTGGTTTCAGCCATTTCAACATTTTTTTCAAGTGTACTGCGAGAGCTGATAACACTGTTGTGGTACAGACTTTCAGGAGTTACTGAACCTGACTTACTTTGGAGCTAGATTAAGAATGGGAGATACGGTTATAAGACTAGAGATTATTCACCGTAATTCTTTTTTTGATTAAATTCAGCCCCCTTGCACCATCAGGCACAGGAATGCTCCCAACAAAGGTAAAAATTGCTCAAAAAGGACAGAAAAACGCAATGCTAATTGTAATTCATTACTCTGTATCGCTCCACTTTTTGAAAAAAGGAGTTCTGATGATGAAAGATATTCTTTGCATAGATTCAAATTACACAAACACCAATGTCTTGTGAACTTGGCGATGTCACAGTAGATACAACCTAGTTTAACACACTGCTATGCAGTTAATCTTTACATTCTTAACCAACGATGCATATTTAGTAATAGAGTTCACAGTAGAGGGAACATTAAAAACGATAGTAAATAATTCATTAAGAAAAATTCAAATGACAACACAACCGAGCTGCCTGAAATATGCCTTCAGTGTATGTGTAGAGTTATTTAACTCGTTCAGATTTATGTACTCTGTATCCAACCTTCCCATTGTTAAATGGTACTAACAACAACAAAAAAAGTGGTGATACCAGAGTTTTAAAGTAAAACTTATTTTATGGAAGCTAAATTTAGCTGACAAAAAGGTAAAAATTAAAAAAGGTAAATGGTTGTTTTTGAAAGTTCAATTAGGCCATACAAAGATCTCGGATGTTTTCCCTTCTCTCGGTTAAAAGGATTCAGAAGTGCTACCCGTGACTCTTTCTTCCCCAACTTCATAAGATCGCAGCAGCTATTGTTTGCAAACAGAGAGCAATTTGTTCCTTAGCTTCCCTGAATTCCAAGCAGTGCACTGGTAACAGACCAATTCTTAAAAATCAAGGACTGGTCAATAAAGTCATTAAAAATAAACACCTGAGAAGAGACCGAATTTACGGACACTACACCACACCTTCCGCAGTCTTCAGACAAGCTTGATCCTCACGCACAGGTCTGCCCTGTACAGGCAGGATCAGTCCCAGCAATCCTCGTCCAGTCTGGATGCGGATCACATTTAACTGAATGAATTGCTGAGTGCGCTGTCTTTTTGATCATTTCAATAATCCAGGCGACGAGTTAATCAAGAAGCAGTATAAACAGCTTCATCCTGTATGGAAAGAGGCTTGGTCTCCGTTACACGAACCTCACTCACTCAGAGTGGTGAACATTTGCTATCCGAGCCCCAGTCTCAATATTCGACGTCATAAAAACCAATGTCACAGAGCTCGTCCTCTAGAAACATGCCAGCTAGTCCGTATTCTTGTTCGTGAACAGCAATTTCGTTGGGATTGAGGTGAAACTCCCCTTCAACAAAGTCAGCAAATCTGCAGGACAAGACATAGACCCCACAGTCACACCAATGTCCCAAACTCAGCAGCTAATGAAAAATTATAACACTATTTTCAACCATGACAAGCAGTTTTTTCTCAAAAGAAACACTTTCCCAACATTTCTAAATATTATACTTCATGCAGTTATGAAAAGTACAAAGCTACATTTTTGGAAAGAGCATCAATTACCCCCTAGAATCACCTTATCCACGAGTCATCAAAACTCCACAACCAGAATATGGATCCGTAGGCACCAACCAGCCTCTGATATCCAGCCACTCTTCACTTTGTGAGGTTAGATAGTGTGTCATCAGGCTGCTCAAGAGGGCACATCACAGCCGAGCCCCATCTTCCTCCGATTTTGCATCCACAGCTACACCGTTTCCAATAGATGTCACTGGAGAGCAACCAGAGGCAGAAACCCTGGCCAACATTTCCTGTCCAAAGCCTGACGACAGGCCTCTTGATTAAAGTTGTAGTTTCCACAACTTCTCTGAAGTAGTACTCGGTAAAATAATGGGACTAAAGATGGACAAGTCCCCTGGACCTAATGGCTTGCATTCTAGGGTCTTAAAAGAAGTGGCTGCAGAGATAGTGGATGCATTAATTGTAATCTATCAAAATTCCTTGGATTCTGGGGCGGTCCCAGCAGATTGGAAAACCACAAATGTAATGCTCCTATCTAAAAAAGGAGGCAGACAGAAAGCAGGAAACTATAGGCCAGTTAGCCTTACATCTGTATTTGGATTTCCAGAAGGCATTTGATAAGGTGCCACATAAAAGGTTACTGCACAAGATAAAAGTTCATGGGGTTGAAGGTAATATATTAGCATGGATAGAGGATTAGCTAACTAACAGAAAACAGAGAGTCAGGATAAATGGATCATTTTCCAGTTGGCAAACAGTAACTAGTGGGGTGCCACAGGGATCGGTGCTGGGGCCTCAACTATTTACAATCTATATTAATGATTTGGATGAAGGGACCGAGTGTAATGTAGCCAAGTTTGCTGATGATACAAAGATGGGTGAGAAAGCAGGTTGTGAGGAAGACACAAAAAATCTGCAGAGGGATATAGACAGGCTAAGTGAATGGACAAACATTTTGCAGATGGAGTATAATGTGGGAAAGTGTGAGGTAGAAAAAATAAAAAAGCAAATTATTTAAATGGAGAAAAATTACAAAATGCTGCAGTACAGAGGGAGCTGGGGGTCCTTGTGCATGAAACACACAAAGTTAGTATGCAGGTACAGCAAGTAATCAGGAAGGCAAATGGAATGTTAGCCTTTATTGCAAGGGGGAGAGAGTATAAAAGCAGAGAAGTCCTGTTACAACTGTACAGGGTATCGGTGAGGCCACACCTGGAGTACTGCGTACAGTTTTGGTCTCCGTATTTAAGGAAGGATATACTTGCATTGGAGGCTGTTCAGAGAAGGTTCACTGGGTTGATTCCGGGGATGAAGGGTTTGACTTATGAAGAAAGGTTGAGTAGGTTGGGCCTATACTCATTGGAGTTTAGAAGAATGAGAGGTGATCTTATTGAAACATATAGGATAATGAGGCGGCTCGACAAGGTGGATGCAGAGAGGATGTTTTCACTCATGGGGGAATCTAGAACTAGGGGGCATAGTTTCAGAATAAGGGGCCGCCCATTTAAAACTGAGATGAGGAGGAATTTCTTCTGAGGGTTGTATATCTGTGGAGTTCTCTGCTCCAGAGATCTGTGGAGGTTGGGTCATTGAATATATTTAAGGTGGAGATAGACAGATTTTTGAGTGATAAGGGAATAAAGGGTTATGGGGAACGGGCAGGGAAGTGGAGCTGAGCCCATAATCAGATCAGCCATGATCTTATTGAATGGCGGAGCAGGCTCGAGGGGCCAAATGGCCTACACCTGCTCCTATTTCTTATATTTGACCACATTTCAGTAGCTAGCCTCAAGTATCAAACTACTGAGATATTACTGCAATTATATAGGGCCCCGGTGAGACTGAAGCTGGAGTATTGTGTACAGTTTTTGTCTCCTTATCCAAGGATGGATATACTTGCCATTGAGGGAGTGAAACAAAGGTTCACCAGACTGATTCCTGGGATGTGGAGATTGTCCTATGAGGAGAGATTGAGTAGAGTAGGCCTATATTCACTAGAGTTTAGAAGAATGAGAGGTGATCTCTTTGAAACATACAAAATTCTTACAGGGATTGACAGGGTAGATGCTGGGAGGATGTTTCCGCTGGCTGAGGAATCTAGAACTAGGGGGTCACAGTCTCAGAATAAGGGGTCAGCCATTTAGGACTGAGATGAGGAGAAACTTATTTTCTCAGAAGGTGGTGAGTCTTTGGAATTCTCTGCCCCAGAGGGCTGTGGAGGCTCAGTCTTTGAGTATATTCAAGGCAGAGATCGATAGATTTTTGGATATTAAGGGGATAGTGCAGGAAAGTGGAGTTGAGGTCGAAGATCAGACATGATCTCATTGAATGGCAGAGCAGGCTCGAGGGGCCGAATGGCTGACTCCTGCTCCTATTTCTTATGTTCTTGAGTTCTCTTTACCATTGAGAATAGTCACACATTGTTTTATATCCAGTCATTTTTCAATTGGGAAACTGGGAGATGCAGTTGACCAGCTAACCTTTTAGCTTGGAGCCAAGTCACCTGCTCCTTAACAGTTCTACACAATAAGAGTCTGGGGCACTCAACCAAGTTCTTTGTGGGATCAAATACATTGCACAAAACTATTGTAATTTGGTACAAATGGACAACTTTGTACAGAAAGCTCCAAGATGGTTAGTGTGGGATGAGGCAAGATTCATACTGGAACAATTGGTGGGTGGGGGTGGATAATGTCCATTCTTGGAGCAGAGTAGGAACTTTACTCTGCATCAGATACATGCTTACCCGAGATGGGCATCCATGATGCTGGAATTGGGTGGCCCAAGTAAAAAAACATCCTATTTCGAAGCACCAATATCTCATCTTAATTACTACGCAAATATTTTTGAAGATATTTTGGTGAATTCCCAAGACAAAAATATAGGTTACAGCATGCAGCACCAGAGTGACAGAATGTGAGCTAGTGCCAGTGAGTCTACCCCATATACTGAGCTCCTTACTCAACTGTGCAGAGGCAAGAGACTATCTGTATTTGAGGGGGGAGGAGAGGGGGGAAAAAAAGAGGAGAAAAGAATAAGAGTCTCATCGAAGGCTACTCTCACCCACCTCCTAAAGGTCAGTTTCAAAAACTGCATTCGCAGACGCATGGGAACAGATCACCCGGGCTGTTGATGTGAGGAGAAATTGGAGAAAATAATTGACACCTCAGCCACCACAAGCTCTCCTTTTGATTTTGTTCCAATATACATGGCATTTAAATTTGTGCTACACGTGATAAATACTACAGGCAGCCATTGTGGCCCTTCATTCTGCAAATTATGGTACCCGAGGGATGTTGAAATGTGAATTTTTTCTGAAAAATCTAGCTTCCCAGAAGTTTTCAGGCTGCAGATTTCACACTTCACGGTCGATGCTGTGCAAAAAATATAGCACCTCCCCAACATGAAGCTCGACGATACACCAAGTTTCATCATCATAGGCAGTCCCTCAGAATCGAGGAAGACTTGCTTCCACTCTTAGCATGAGTTCTTAGGTGACGGAACAGTCCAATGAGAACTCTGGGACAGACAGTGGTTGAGGGAAAGGGTGGGCGGGGAGCCTGGTTTGTTGCACGCTCCTTCCGCTGCCTGCGCTTGATTTCTGCATGCTCTCGGCAACGAGACTCGAGAAGCTCAGCGCCCTCCTGGATGCACTTCCTCCACTTAGGGCAGTCTTTGGCCAGGAACTCCCAGGTGTTGGTGGGGATGTCGCACTTTATTAGGGAGGCTAGGAGGGTATCCTTGTAACGTTTCCGCTGCCCACCTTGGGCTCGTTTGCCGTGGACGAGTTCAGAGTAGAGCGCTTGCTTTGGGAGTCTTGTGTCAGGCATGCGGACGATGTGGCCTGCCCAGCGGAGCTGATTAAGTGTGGTCAGTGCTTCAATGCTGGTGACGTTGGCCTGGTCGAGGACACTAATGTTGGTGCGTCTGTCCTCCAGGGGATTTGTAAGATCTTGCGAAGACATCGTTGGTGGTATTTCTCTAGCGACTTGAGGTATCTACTGTACATGGTCCACGTCTGAGCCATACAGGAGGGTGGGTATCACTACAGCCCTGTAGACCATGAACTTGGTGACAGATTTGATGACTCGGCGCGACCTGGGCCTCCCGGCTGGACCTCCTGCGGCGACTGGACAACACCAAGTGTATGCTGCAGAGGACAAGCAATGGCCTTGAGCAATAATTGGAATGCTTGTTTAGAGTTAACTTCTTTGGATATTTTACTGGTGGTTATCCACATCCATCAGGAGAATTAATAAGTTGGGGGAGTTCATCAGAAACTCATACATGGTCTGTGAAAGCAGCAGGCTCGATGAGTCAGATCAGCCTTTCTCATTCCATCGTTCAGGCTTGTCTGGGTTTTAATTAGGAGCTGGACGCAGTACTGTGTGGCACAACTTAATGTGCTCCAACCTGCTAAGCCGCAGAGAGCACAGAGGTGAATTTACTATCTGCAATTTCTGCACACACCCAGTTACTGACCTCGGTTGCATGCTCAAGGGCAGGTAACAAAGTAAGGCCTGGGTGCTTCCTTAAATGGAGGTGGAATGGGAAAACCAGTTATCCAGGCTGCTCTTGCACATCTCTTGACTACCAGCTCAAAGGCAGTGCTGGCAAAAGCCCGGGATCAGGCTGCTTGCCCATTTTCTCAGAGGATGGGGGAAGACAGTGAAAGCGCAAGAGGATTTAAATGGTGCACAAGCATTACCTCTTTGGTGTCGACAGTCTGGACACGGTTTTCCACGCATTGAATTCGGGGCTGCTGCAGAACATTTGCAGTTCCAATAGGGCGTTGTATGTTTCGATTTCTCCTTGCCGCTGATATTCCTCCTCAGTTAGAAGCTGTCGGGGCTCGAGCTTACTTCTTCCTATGAACACCTGCCTAAAATTAGAATTTTTAGAAAATTATGAAAGGTCACTGTATTTTTAAGTCAGACCGTTGGGAGTTTTTTTCTTCTCCCCAGTTCCAGGGTACACCTTGCAGCAACAGTCAAAACACTTTTTAAACTCTTCTCTTCCCCTCCTCAATGTACCCCAAACTCCCTTATTGCAGGAGTACAAGTTTATTATATATGTAAGATATTGATGGAGGGTGCAGTAGCATAGTGGTTATGTTACTGGACTACTGAGTTCAAATCCCATTACGGCAGCTGGGGAATTTAAATTTAATGAATTAAAATAAATCTGGAATAAAAAGCTAGCATCAGTAATGGTGATTATGAAACTGTCGTAATTGTCGTAAAAACCCATCTGGTTGGCTCTTAACTGACCTCTGAAATGGCCTTGCAAGCCGCAGCTCACTACCACCTTCGAGGGCAATTAGGGATGGGCAATAAATGCTGGCCTTGATGGCAACTCTCACATCCCGTGAATAATTTAAAAAAGGAAAATGACTTGAACTGAGATGATCAGAAACATCAGCCTTTTGACAATTTTGATTATTTCTTAATCAGGAGCCACTACACAATCTCAAGGGCAGACAATTAAACTGTTTCCAGGTCTACCACCTACCACGAGGTGTGCCCACATCATTTTGCTTTCATAATGCTGCAGTTACGCTGTACTTACTGTTACAATACCAATAGAGTAAGCAATGCAAGCAGGACATCGCAGTTGCATAGTAATGCATCAGTGCCAAGTCCAGGTGTGCATGCTCATGGAAGAACTCTGAACGTGCAGGGTGAAATTTACTGCCTTAGCTTCATACTTTCTACTTTTTAAAAAACAAAGTAACATTTCCAGTTATAGTCACTAGGTGTGTAGTGAAAGCAGCACAGGACAGTTCCTGGAAGCTACTCGATACTGGTATAAACCCACACCAGTGATATTACAGCACAATATAAAATCATAGAAATTTACAGCATGGAAGGAAGCCATTTTGGCCCATCGTATCCGTGCCGGCCAAAGAGCTACCCAGCCTAATCCCACTTTCCAGCTCTTGATCCGTAGCCCTGTAGGTTACGGTACTTCAAGTGCACATCCAAGTATCTTTTTAAATTTGGTGAGGGTTTCTGCCTCTACCACCCTTTCAGGCAGTGTGTTCCAGACCTCCACCACCCTCTGGGTGAAGACATTTCCCCTCTAAACCTCCTACCAATTACTTTAAATCTATGTCCCCTGGTTGTTAACTCCTCTGCCTAGGTCTGTCCTATCAACTCTATCCAGGCCCCTCAATTTTATACACCTCAATAAGGTCTTCCCTCAGCCTCCTCTGTTCCAAAGAAAACAAATCCAGCCTATCCAATCTTTCTTCATAACTAAAATTCTCCAGTCCAGGCAACATCCTGGTAAATCTCCTCTGCACCCTTTCCAGTGCAATCACATCTTTCCTGTAATGTGGTGACCAGAACTGTACGCAGCTGTGGCCTAACCAATATTTTATACAGTTCAAGCATAACCCACCTGCTCTTGTATTCTATGCCTCGGCTAATAAAGGCAAGTATTCCGTATGTCTTCTTAACCATCTTATCTACCTGGCCTGCTACCTGCAGGGATCTGTGGACATGCACTCCCAGGTCCTTTTGTTCCTCTACACTTCAGTGTCCTATCATTTAATGTGTATTCCCTTGCCTCATTAGCCTGCCCCACATGTTTGACACCAGAGCAATGAAACTCTTGGCACAGTTTAAATGGCCACATCAGAAGAAACAGCTCATCTCTGTCAGCCAGCTTTCCAAATAGGGATGATTAATTAGTGATGGAGATGGAGCTTTGGGCTGGAAGAGCAAACATATCTTTGTCCTTCCACAATCCACCTGAGGCACCAGTACGTGTGTGAAGTGGAGACTTTCATCCCTTCAGTCTGGCCCAAAGCTCAGACATAGTACACTGCTTTAACCCTCTGATCCACTCAGTCCCCAGTCAATGTCTTTTAATAACACTGATACAGATCGTGTGTGAACTTTTTGAGTCGTTGATATATTTGGGCCAAGAACTCTTATTACGGCAGCAAATGGCTCAGAGACCATGCAATTGAAAAAGGGTCTGTCCAGTGTCAAATTCGAACATGTCTATGTTTGAGCTTTTCATCCAAATTTTAGCCAAAATTGGTGAATATAACTCGGTTTCTGTTCATCGTCTTCTGCAAGAGTGAATGGTGTCTTTTGAGCGAGTGCGCACAATTCTGTCTCGGACGTTGCACACTAAAAGGCACTAGCAATTCTCTCCTGGCTGTGAAAACTGCTGAATGAGCCAGTGCCTCTGAACTACAGCAACATAGAAACATAGAAACAGAGAAAATAGGTGGAGTAGGCCATTCGGCCCTTCTAGCCTGCACCGCCATTCAATGAGTTCATGGCTGAACATGCAACTTCAGTACCCCATTCCTGCTTTCTCACCATACCCCTTGATTCCCCTTGGTAGTAAGGACTTCATCTAACTCCTTTTTGAATATATTTAGTGAATTGGCCTCAACAACTTTCTGTGGTAGAGAATTCCACAGGTTCACCACTCTCTGGGTGAAGAAATTCCTCCTCATCTCGGTCCTAAATGGCTTCCCCCTTATCCTTAGACTGTGTCCCCTGGTTCTGGACTTCCCCAACATTGGGAACATTCTTCCTGCATCTAACCTGTCTAACCCCGTCAGAATTTTAAACGTTTCTATGAGGTCCCCTCTCATTCTTCTGAACTCCAGTGAATACAAGCCCAGTTGATCCAGTCTTTCTTGATAGGTCAGTCCCGCCATCCCGGGAATCAGTCTGGTGAACCTTCGCTGCACTCCCTCAATAGCAAGAATGTCCTTCCTCAGGTTAGGAGACCAAAACTGTACACAATACTCCAGGTGTGGCCTCACCAAGGCCCTGTACAATTGTAGCAACACCTCCCTGCCCTTGTACTCAAATCCCCTCGCTATGAAGGCCAACATGCCATTTGCTTTCTTAACCGCCTGCTGTACCTGCATGCCAACCTTCAATGACTGATGTACCATGACACCCAGGTCTCTTTGCACCTGCCCTTTTCCTAATCTGTCACCATTCAGATAATAGTCTGTCTCTCTGTTTTTACCACCAAAGTGGATAACCTCACATTTATCCACATTATACTTCATCTGCCATGCATTTGCCCACTCACCTAACCTATCCAAGTCGCTCTGCAGCCTCATAGAATCCTCCTTGCAGCTCACACTGCCACCCAACTTAGTGTCATCCGCAAATTTGGAGATACTACATTTAATCCCCTCGTCTAAATCATTAATGTACAGTGTAAACAGCTGGGGCCCCAGCACAGAACCTTGCGGTACCCCACTAGTCACTGCCTGCCATTCTGAAAAGTCCCCATTTACTCCTACTCTTTGCTTCCTGTCTGACAACCAGTTCTCAATCCATGTCAGCACACTGCCCCCAATCCCATGTGCTTTAACTTTGCACATTAATCTCTTGAGTGGGACCTTGTCGAAAGCCTTCTGAAAGTCCAAATATACCACATCAACTGGTTCTCCCTTGTCCACTCTACTGGAAACATCCTCAAAAAATTCCAGAAGATTTGTCAAGCATGATTTCCCTTTCACAAATCCATGCTGACTTGGACCTATCATATTACCTCTTTCCAAATGCACTGCTATGACATCCTTAATAATTGATTCCATCATTTTACCCACTACCGATGTCAGGCTGACCGGTCTGTAATTCCCTGTTTTCTCTCTCCCTCCTTTTTTTAAAAAGTGGGGTTACATTGGCTACCCTCCACTCTTCTGCCTATGTTGAGAGATCAGAGTAATCCTGGACATCCCCACCCCTACTATATCCAGTAGTCAAAAGGGAGACTGTTGACCCTAAAGGTTACGTTTTAGATCATACATGTTTGCCAGTGGCAGCTGCTTTTTAAGATAAGCACAAGTGTGTTGAGAGACTTGTAACAGTTCATATCAGTACTGTTTCCACAAATCGTGTATATGTAAACGTCATGCTACACAACACTCCCACAGATTCATCCCTTTGCTGGGACAGATTCCTTACACACAGAAGCCAACCATTTCTTTCTCTGGATGATGCCCCTCAAATAAGATTCCTGGTGTAACTGGAAATCATTTATCCCCGATTGGTATCCCCTCTCCAATCTGAATGACAGACAGAAGCCTAGCAAAATCATCCCGAGGAAATGTTCCTTCTTGAATCCCTCCCACTGCCAAAACTCTCCTTAAAACCCACCTCTTTGACCAAGCTTTCGGTCACCCCTTCCAATATCATCTTTCGCTTGGTGTCCATTTTGTGATTACAGCTCTGAAGCACCTTGGGACATTTTTCTACATTTAAAGACACTGCATAAGCACATGTTGTCCACATATAAATGCAATTTGAGACTGGGATTCAAACATTGGTCTCCTGGTTGGTAGCTCAACACTAGCACTGGAGTTACAAATCCGTTTCCTAAGCCACAGTGTCGAAATATCCACTGCAATAATCTGCTTTATTTTTGACCAAGTCTGCTCTGTAGCAGAATAATGCCAACCTGATGCACTTGTTCCAGAGACAGGAGCAATAAATCTGTTTTTGTCAATTTTGCACAGCTAAACAGATAGTTATTTCAATTTCTGGGAAGAGTTAATATACAAAACACTTACTTGTATGCAGCATATGTCCACCTAAACGGAAGCTCTAGCTTCTTCATGCAGAAAGCTACAATGATGAGTGCCAGGGCAACATGGCGTACTTGAATACCAGAGTACATTAGTAACAGTCCACAGAATTGTAGGGCCCAGTTCAGCAGGTTGACACTTCTCTCCTCCTCCAGTGGGCCATACTTGTAGCAGACAGCAAAACTGACAAAGCCAGATAACGTCACATAGCCTGAAACATCAAGAGCACAGGAAGAAAAACCTTCATAAAGGACTCAATGCCTGTTTCTCCCAGATAATCTGTAGGCCGCAGCCTATATAATTGCTCAGCTGTAGAGTGCTATATACCAAAGGGCGGGGAGGGGGCAGGCAGACCCAGCCACACTAGTTGGCTACGGGAGGAGCGGGCCCAAGAATAAAGACACCACACCGAGATCAGGTGCTTCCGCACTGCGAGGGAGGAAAAACAAAAGAGGAAACATCACCCAGGCCTTTCTCAAACACGTCCTAGCTGCCGGTGACAGAAGAGCTGGCAGATGTCAGAGAACTGGTCACCTGGCTGGCTCAGATGTGATGTGTGACTGAGACGACAACAAAAGAGAATTTTTTTTTCATTTCTGAAATCTGCACGTTCTTGCCACTCCTTCTGACACTCCTGTCCTCCCGTGTGACACACACCAATTCCCCAGCCCAAAAAAAACACAATTGCTCAGGGCAATATTCATCCATGAAAATTGGCAATACTCTGCATTTGGAAAGTTTGTGGTAGCAAGGCTGTTTTTTGAGAAATCGAACACTGCTAGGTCAGATTTGTTCAAATCAAATCTGTTTCTTTAAAAAAAAACACACACACACACTTAGGTCCCCCTTTAAAATAATGTCAATCCAGAGGTTTCAAACTCTACTGATATGAGGTCATCTGTAGCGGTGCTCGCAGTCGACGGGATGTGCTGTTTTACAATGACAGGAGTGTTATAATATGCAATACACAATGTATTTTATATCAACAAAACCATACAAGATTAAGTGGTGCCATTAGATAACCAATTTAAAAATAAATCTGGAAACAAATGAAATGATTATGCATGTGATTGTCTTCTACAACTAATAAATAAAGAATGATGGGTGAAGTTTCACATCTAGATCTTAACTTCAATTTATTGAATAAAGTTAAGCCACTGCACGTGCACACAATTTGGATATTATTCCTATTCTGCTGTGCACAATACCATGATTGTTTCATTGGCAATAATGGCATCATGTGGCATTTATAAAGTGCCGTCTCTAGTAATCCACACAATGGAGGCAGAAGCAACTTACACATCCTGAAGAGCTGAGCGCCACAACTTGGCTCTTTTCCCACAAATTTAAAAAAAAATTGTTGGGGTTTTGGGGTTTCAAAGTTAGTCCCTAGGGGGTGGTGGAAGCAGAACACGAATCAATCAAACCCTGACTTCTTCCCTGGAAAGAGAGTAATCTGATGGGGTCCATTTACTGCTTGCCTCATCCCACACATTTGCTTTGGAGACAGTATTCTCTTGGTTTACGAGGAGTGGAGGCCGAGGGTGGAAACAGTTGGCGCCCAGAAGTGAGAGGAGAAAAAAAAAAGTCAGGTACCAGCAGGAAAGTACAGGGTCAGAGTTGCCATGGTGCAAAGTGGAAGTGAGGGGTATGTCCAGTACATGCACAGAGGTCTCTGGAGAGGCACTGAGCTCACGCACATGCAAAGCACAGAAAATACCAGCAATGAGGCAGAGACTGCTAGCTCTCAGCATGGAGCAGAGCTCAATCTCCAGACCCGAGAGAGCAGCCTATGCAATGGATATTTGGAGCAGAGGGGCAGATTCTCCTCTTTCGTGCTTGGGCATATAGGATACTTTCCTTTATTAGCCGAGGCACTGAATACAAGAACGGGGCGGTCATGCTTGAACTGTATAAAACACTGGTTAGGCCACAGCTAGAGTACTGCATGTAGTTCCTGTCACCACATTACAGGAAAGGATACAGAAGAGATTCACGAGGACGTTGCCAGCACTGGAGAATTTTAGCTATAAACATAGAAACATAGAAAATAGGTGCAGGAGTAGGCCATTGGGCCCTTCGAGCCTACACCACCATTCAATAAGATCATGGCTGATCGTTCCCTCAGTACCCCTTTCCTGCTTTCTCTCCATACCCCTTGATCCCTTTAGCCGTAAGGGCCATATCTAACTCCCTCTTGAATATATCCAATGAACTGGCATCAACAACTCTCTGCGGCAGGGAATTCCATAGGTTAACAACTCTCAGTGAAGAAGTTTCTCCTCATCTCAGTCCTAAATGGCCTACCCCTTATCCTTAGACTGTGTCCCCTGGTTCTGGACTTCCCCAACATCGGGAACATTCTTCCCGCATCTAACCTGTCCAGTCTGTCAGAATCTTATACGTTTCTATGAGATCCCCTCTCATCCTTCTAAACTCCAGTGAATAAAGGCGCAGTTGATCCAGTCTCTCCTCATATGTCAGTCCTGCCATCCCTGGAATCAGTCTGGTGAACCTTCGCTGCACTCCCTCAATAGCAAGAACGTCCTTCCTCAGATTAGGAGACCAAAACTGAACACAATATTCCAGGTGAGGCCTCACACCAAGGCCCTGTACAACTGCAGCAAGAACTCCCTGCTCCTATACTCAAATCCCCTAGCTATGAAGGCCAACATACCATTTGTCTTCTTCACTGCCTGCTGTACCTGCATGCCCACTTTGTGACTGATGAACCATGACACCCAGGTCTCATTGCACCTCCCCTTTTCCTAATCTGCCGCCATTCAGATAATATTCTGCCTTCATGTTTTTGCCCCCAAAATGGATAACCTCACATTTATCCACATTATACTGCATCTGCCATGCATTTGCCCAGTCACTTAACCTGTCCAAGTCACCCTGCAGCCTCTTAGCGTCCTCCAGTTTAGTGTCATCCGCAAACTTGGAGATATTACACTCAATTCCTTCATCTAAATCATTGATGTATATTGTAAAGAGCTGGGGTTCCAGCACTGAGCCCTGCGGCACTCCACTAGTCACTGCCTGCCATTCTGAAAAGGACCCATTTATCCCGACTCTCTGCTTCCTATCTGCCAACCAGTTCTCTATCCACGTCAGTACATTACCCCCAATACCATGCGCTTTTATTTTGCACACCAATCTCTTGTGCGGAACCTTGTCAAAAGCCTTTTGAAAGTCCAAATACACCACATCCACTGGTTCTCCCTTGACCACTCTGCTAGTTACATCCTCAAAAAATTTCAGAAGATTCATCAAGCATGATTTCTCTTTCATAAATCCATGCTGACTTGGTCCGATCGTGTCACTGCTTTCCAAATGCGCTGCTATTTCATGTTTAATGATTGATTCCAACAGTTTCCCCACTACTGATGTCAGGCTAACCGGTCTTTCATTACCCGTTTTCTCTCTCCCTCCTTTTTTTAAAAAGTGGTGTTACATTAGCTAACCTCCAGTCCATAGGAAGTGATCCCAAGTCGATAGACTGTTGGAAAATGATCACCAATGCATCCACTATTTCTAGGACTACTTCCTTAAGTACTCTGGGATGCAGACTATCAGGCCCCGGGGATTTATCGGCCTTCAATCCCATCAATTTCCCGAATACAATTTCCCGCCTAATAAGGACATCCTTCAGGTCCTCCTTCTCACTAGACCCACTGTCCCCTAGTACATTCGGAAGGTTATTTGTGTCTTCCTTCGTGAAGACAGAACCAAAGTATTTGTTCAATTGGTCTGCCATTTCTTTGTTCCCCATTATAAATTCACCTGAATCCAACTGCAAGGGGCCCACGTTTGTCTTCACTAATCTTTTTCTCTTCACATATTTATAGAAGCTTTTGCAGTTCGTTTTTATGTTCCCTGCAAGCTTCCTCTCGTACTCTATTTTCCCCCTCTTAATTAAACCCTTAGTCTTCCTCTGTTGAATTCTAAATTTCTCCCAGTCCTCAGGTTTGTTGCTTTTTCTAGCCAAATTATATGCCTCTTCCTTGGCTTTAACACTATCCTTAATGTCCCTTGTTCGCCATGGTTGAGCCACCTTTCCAGTTTTATTTTCACTCCAGACAGGGATGTACAATTACTGAAGTTCATCCATGTGATCTTTAAATGTTTGCCATTGCTTATCCACCGTCAACCCTTTAATTATCCTTTGCCAGTCTATTCTAGCCGATTCACACCTCATACCGGCAAAGTTAACTTTCCTTAAGTTCAGGACCCTAGTTTCCGAATTAACTGTGTCACTTTCCATCGTAATAAAGAATTCTACCATATTATGGTCACTCTTCCCTAAGGGGCCTTGCACAACAAGATTGCTAATTAGTCCCTTCTCATTACACATCTAGGATGGCCAGCTCTCTAGTTGGTTCCTCGATATATCGGTCTAGAAAACCATCCCTAATATACTCCAGGAAATCCTCCTCCACCACATTGCTACCAGTTTGGTTAGCCCAATCAATATGTATATTAAAGTTGCCCATGATAACTGCTATACCTTTATTGCACACATCCTTAATTTCTTGTTTGATGTGGTCCCCAACCTCACTGCTACTGTTTGGTGATCTGTACACAACTCCCACCAGTGTTTTCTGCCCTTTGGAATTCCGCAGCTCCACCCATACCGATTCCACATCATCCAGACTAATGTCCCTCCTTACTATTGCATTAATTTCCTCTTTAACCAGCAACTCCACCCCGCCTCCTTTTCCTCTCTGCCTATCCTCCCTAAATGTTGAATACCCCTGGATGTTGAGTTCCCAGCTTTGGTCACCCTGGAGCCATGTCTCCATGATGCCAATTACATCATATCCGTTAACTGCTATCTGCACAGTTAATTCGTCCACCTTATTCTGAATACTCCTCGCATTGAGGCACAGAGCCTTCAGGCTTGTCTTTTTAACACACTTTGCTCCTTTAGAATTTTCCTGTAATGTGGCCCTTTTTGTTTTTTGCCTTGGGTTTATCTGCCCTCCACTTTTACTATTCTCCTTTCTATCTTTTGCTTCTACCTCCATTTTATTTCCCTCCGTCTACCTGCATAGGTTCCCATCCCCCTGCCATGTTAGTTTAACTCCTCCCCAACAGCACTAGCAAACACTCCCCCTAGGACATTGGTTCCAGTCCTGCCCAGGTGCAGACCGTCCGGTTTGTACTGGTCCCACCTCCCCCAGAACCGGTTCCAATGTCCCAGAAATTTGAATCCCTCCCTTTTGCACCACTCCTCAAGCCATGTATTCATCTGAGCTATCCTGCGATTCCTACTCTGACTAGCACGTGGCACTGGTAGCAATCCTGAGATTACTACTTTTGACGTCCTACTTTTAAAATTTAGCTCCTAGCTCCCTAAATTCATCTTGTAGGACCTCATCCCGTTTTTTACCTATATCGTTGGTACCTATATGCACCACAACAACTGGCTGTTCACCCTCCCTTTTCAGAATGTCCTGCACCCACTCCGAGACATTCTTGACCCTTGCACGAGGAAGGCAACATACCATCCTGGAGTCTCGGTTGCGGCCGCAGAAATGCCTATCTATTCCCCTTACAATTGAATCCCCTATCACTATCGCTCTCCCACTCTTTTTCCTGCCCTCCTGTGCAGCAGAGCCACCCACGGTGCCATGAACTTGGCTCCCCCCCCCCACCCCCCGAGTCATCCCCCCAACAGTACCCAAAGCGGTGTATCTGTTTTGCAGGGGGGGTGACCGCAGGGGACCCCTGCACTGCCTTCCTTGCACTGCTCTTCCTGCTGGTCACCCATTTACCATCTAGCTGTGTACCCTTTTCCTGCGGTAAGACCAACTCACTAAACGTGCTATTCACGTCATTCTCAGCATCGTGGATGCTCCAGAGTTCATCCACCCGCAGCTCCAGTGCCGCAATGTGGTCTGTCAGGAGCTGGAGGCGGATACACTTCCCGCACACGTAGAGGCGGCTCAGGGGAGACTTAATTTATTACACAAAATTAGGACTCATGGTATTGGGGATTGGTTAATAGACAGAAAACAGAGAGTAGGAATAAACAGGACTTTTTCAAGTTGGCAGGCTGGAACTAGCGGGGTACCGTAAGGATCAGTGCTTGGGCCTCAGTTATTTACAATCTATGTTAATGACTTAGATGAAGGGACTGAGTGTTACTTATCCAAGTTTGCTGATGATACAAAGTTAGGTGGGAAAGTAAGCTGTGAGGAGGACGCAAAGAGGTTGCAGAGAGATATAGACAGGTTGATTGAGTGGGCAAGAACATGGCAAATGGAATACAATGTGGGGAAGTGTGAAGTTATGCACTTTGGTAGGAAAAACAAAAAAGTAGAATATTTGTTGAATGGTGAGGGACCTGGGTGTCCTTGTACATGAATCACAGAAATTTAACGTGCAGGTACAGCAAGCAATTAGGAAAGCAAATGGTATGTTAGCTTTTGTTACAAAGGGATTTGAGTATAAGAGTAAAGAAGTCTTACTATAATTATACAGGGCATTGGTGAGGCCACACCTGGAGTACTGTGTACAGTTCTGGTCTCCATACCCAAGGAAAGACATATTTGCCTTCGAAGGAGTGCAGCGAAGGTTCACGAGACTGGTTCCTGGGATGAGGGGATTGCCCTATGAGGAGCGATTTAGACGACTAGGCTTATAGACTATATTCCTTAGAGTTTAGATGAATGAGAGGTGATCTAATTGAAACATATAAAATTCTTAAGGGGCTCAACAGGGTTAATGGTGGGAAAATGTTTCCCCCAGGCTGGGAAATCTAGAACACTGGATCAGTCACAGAATAAGGGGTCGGCCATTTAGGGCTGAGATGACAAATTTCTTCACTCAGTGTTGTGAATCTTTGAAATTCCCTACCCCAGAGAGCTGTGGATGCTCAGCTGTTGAGTATATTCAAGACAGAGGTCGATAAATTTTTGGGAACGAAGGGAATTAATGGATATGGGGATAGTGCGGGAAGGTGGAGTTGAGGTAGAAGATCGGCCATGATCTTATTGAATGGCGGAGCAGGCTCGAAGGGCCGAATGGCCTACTCCTGCTCCTATTTATTACATTCTTACGTTCATTAATTTAGGTGTATAAAATTATGAGGGGCCTAGCGCAGATAGGAAGGGCCTATTTCCCTTAGCATAGAGGTCAATAACCAGGAGACACGGATTTACAGTAATTGGTAGAAGGTTTGGAGGGGAGTTGAGAACTTTTTTCACCCAGAGGGTGGTGGGGGCCTGGAACTCTCTGCCTGAAAGGGTGGTAGAGACAGAAACCCTCACCACATTTAAAAAGTACTTGGATGTGCACTTCAAGTGCTGTAACCTACAGGGCTACAGACCTAGAACTGGAAAGTGGGATTAGCCGGCACTGACAAGATAGGCCGAAAGGCCTCCTTCTGTGTTGTAAATTTCTATGATTCTATTCTATGCTCGCCCGATTTCCCTTTTATTTAAATGGATGGAAAAGGCTGTGTTACAGATATGCGATCCTCTACAGACGATTTCCCCCATCTGTCCCACTCATGCACTCCACATCAGTGAGGTAACATTTAGTGAGTTAAGAATGTCATTTCTTATTATGTGCTAAATGTCATTCCAAGCAACGTGCCTGCTGAAATGAATTCTGCCAGGCTCCTGATCACTATCCAATGGCTCGTGCTGGAAAGTACGCATGTGTAAACATCCAGGATTGTGCTCAATGATGATACCTTATATGGTCAAATTACCTGGTCCAACGCTCCGTCAAACTCCCAACGAACGGTCATTTGGGCACGGTACAGGGGGTTGCTGGTGCCCTTGGAATCATACCCTTGCAAATAGTAGCTTCAGGAAAAGGAGCAGGGGAAACACTTTGTTCCAAAGATGGTAAAATTGCCATGCAAGACTCAGCCTCAGTTTTGTCATCCAGTGTCACAGGAGGTACAGATTTATATCCGATGGGCAGACGATAGGAGAGAATAGTATCAGCGCCCCAGGCGGTGTTCATTTCTGGTTGTGGACTCTCCAATATTAGCCTCAAAACAACAAGAGTACTACTAGCTTCATCCCATTAGTTCAATAGTATAAAGTTCTGTTGACAGAGTGCAAATAGAAACGGTGGTATCGGCATGCTGGACTTCATTTGCAAACAAATCCTACGTCTACCATAAATTAAAAACAATCTCACCTAAAACATACTGCCAGTATTCTCTTAAGAGAAACTGTAAATTCCTCAGTGTCACTTGGATCAGATACAGAGACACAGACCAACCGCCCGCCACCAGCAAGTAGAGAGAAGTTTTCTAAACAGAAAAGGGGAAAAAATTAGCAACAAATAATTGTTTTTTTTTTTAAATGGTGTTTACTGAAGGCGAGGTACATCCATGCTGGATCATGGAACAGTCATAGCACCGTTCAGATATAGAAGGAAAACTCCCACTTTCTGCCCAACTTCAGAACAGCATCCCCAACTCGTGTACAAGTGTGAAGTTTGCTCTTTACCCAAAGCAGCCTCATAACTTGGGTTCAAATCCATTCCATTCGTTACACCTGTTTCGGTTAGAATGGTCCAGCTCAGGCTGTCTCTACCCAGCTTCTAGTGGGCAGATGTTCACAGCACACAATCCCTCTTAATTCAACATCAACTTTGCAACCTCACTCAGAAAACAAGGCCGGCTTTCATGAAAACAAAATGCACACTGGTGCAGCAGTGGCTCCTCTTTGGAGACTGAGACACTTTAGAGGGAGCTTCATCATGTAGTGAGGGTTCGGTACATCTGGAAACACAATGCTGACAGTGGTTACAAAAAAATGGAAAAATGTTCAATTGCCCATCACAGACATACATCACCTCAAGTGCAAGAAAACGTAGTCAATTTTTCACACAAGAGACCCTTACCTACCAACCTACCTTAGGTAGAAAACGAGCCAGGATACAGATGAGAATGATGAGTGAAGCCAATACTCCAATACTCATTCCTGATGTATAGAAGAAAAGCTGACTCCTGAAAGGAAAGATATATAAAATACTTTTCAAACTTTTGAAAAGTAAGAGCAGCGACAGCATGAGAACACAATCTCCCCCTGGCACCAAGCTGGCATCTTCCACAAAACAGAAGCGCTTAGCGAAGAGAGGTCCAAATTATGATTTCCAGCTCAACTCTTATTACAGCAACCAAAATTCAAAACTATTTAGCCTCCTTTTTAAAAAAGTTATTTATCGTTCCCATCCCTTCAATCCTTTTCCTCACCTTCTCTGCCCCAGTCTTCAGCATAACATTCCAATTCAGTGCTTGACCAGCTGACTGGTACCAGCTCACTGCTATTTGAGCTCCTGAACCACCCACTAGATAGCATGGAAAGGCAGCATGGGCTGATTCACTCGATTCCCTTCTCCCTCCAATTCATGTGGGGAAGCATCTTACTCGTTTCCAAACAGCTTGGCTGAGATAGAGAACTCACTGGGTTGAACATGAACCTCTGTCTTAATGCTACATGCCACGGCTACTAAGAGAACTGGTCCAATTTTATTATGAATTCACACCAGATTACAACATGGCTCCTGGGAGAGTGAGGAAGTCATGAGGCTTCAGCCACCTCTTTACATAAATGAGTCTTTCAGCAGGACGATAGAGTCGGGAACTCAGCCAGCAACCAGCAGAAATGAAATCTGGAAATGTCAGAGATGAGGGGAAAGCTGCAAGTGATGTGGGGTCAAGACAGGAGAGGAAGCAGATGGTCTCGATCTTTGAGAAGAAATTATTATATGCTCCTCGCATTTGGTGCTGGAGTTAAAAATGGGGCACAATAGAGGATATGAGGAGAGGAAGACAGTAGATTTTGGATGATCAAGCCAGATCTAGCAGTGGACAACCATCCCAGGAACAGAAGGCCAGTCACCCCTCGAGTCTATTCCGCCATTCAATTCGATCATGGCCGATCTGTATCGTAGCTTCATTTACCAGCCTTGGTTCCGCATCCCTTAATACCCTTACCCAACAAAAATCTATCAATCGCAGTTTTGAAATTTTCATTTGACTCCAAGCCTCAATACCTTGTGCGGGGAGAGAGTTCCAGATTCCCACTGCCCTTTGTGTGAAGAAGTGCTTCCTGACATCACCCCTGAACGGCCTGGCTCTGATTCTAAGGTTCTGCCCTCTTGTTCTGGACTGCCCCACCAGAGGGAACAGTTTCTCTCGATCTACCCAATCAACTCCTTTAATCATCTTAAACACCTCAATAGGGTCACTATTATTTACTTGATGCATTAGTTTGATATCTAATTAAATGGTAACTTATTTCTGATTATTTACTTTTATTACTTATGTATACCAGATATTAATTTAATGCTATTTGGATAATTAATTATCCTGATTTATTTATTCATTTTATTTACTTATTTAATTTTTATTTAGGTTTAATAGTTTAGAAAGTGTGTAATAAATGAAGTACTTAGCTGAGCTCCTGAGGTTCTGCTGCTCCTCCCTCCGATTGCTAGCGACGTCACTTTTTGAATGTTTCCCTGCCTCGGTTTTGGTGCCACTGCTGCCTGGTTCTTGTGCAGCTTTTAAATGCGTTGCATGTGCCGATGTGCTTTGATACACTGCTGCATGGTTCTTGCGGCGATTTAAAATGTGTTGCATGTGCCGATGTGCTTTGATGCACTGCTGCTGCTGCATGGTTCTTGCGCCGCTTTTAAATGCGCTGCCTATTCCAATGTGCTTTGCTGCACTGTCGCCTGGTTCTTGCGCTGCTTTTAAATGCACTGCCTGTATTTTGGCCTGCTTTGCTGCACTGCTGCCGTTGCTCATTTCTTGCACAGCTTTTAAATGCGTTGTATGTGCTGATATGCTTTGATGCACTGCTGCTACCGCCTGGTTTTTGCGTAACTTTTAAATACGTTGCATGTGCCGATATGCTTTGATGCACTGCTGCTGCTGCATGGTTCTTGCGTCGCTTTTTAATGCGTTGCCAATTCCGATGTGCTTTGCTGCACTGCCGCTTCTACTGCTTGTAAATGCTCCGCATCAGGCCAGTTACGCACAAGTTGTGCTCCACCCTGTGGCCTTTAGATTTAAGTACACGGAGATGGGATTTATACCGGAAAAACAGTGGGGGTGGGAGAAAGTAAGGGCTTGGAGTATTCAAGGGCATCAAAGGCAGAGGCAAGGAAGCTACTGAGCAGGTTAAGTGCAGTGGCTGTGGAGGTGGGTGAAGGGTCAGGGGAGGAGAAGTTGGGAATTTAAGAGCGTTAGAAAGGGAGCTGGGGGATCTCTCTCTCTCTCTCTCCATTGATGACTACTTTGAGCGGGTGGCCGTGTGTGGGAGTTTACGCAGGGGGGACGAGGGTGGGGGGGGGGAAAGACGAACTACTCACGTATAACAATATTTTCAGAAGGCCAACACCTCCTTCCCTTGCCATCCTCAAAATGTCTAGGATACTTTTTAAATCAATACTTATGAGAATGGCGGACAACTATTTTTTTTCTAAAGAGCCCTGAGCAAAACATGTTCTCTCCACAAATGCTGGCTGACCTGCCACGTTTCCAACATTTACCACTTTAATATTGCACAGCCAAAAACAGTGTTCCATCCTTCACCGTCTTACCTGCTTAAGGTTTCAGCATAGAAAAACAGCACCAGCCCGAAAGTGAAGAGAACAATCAGCTGCGGATCGAAACCTGGAAAGGATAAGGTCGGGATGAGGGGAACACACAATTCTACCAAACAGCACATGAAAAAAGTTCACCAAAGAGAAATAATGAAATTTAGCCAGAAAGGACATTTATAAAAATTGCCCAACTTCCTTCTCCTTTCTTAAAATAAAAACAGAGCCTGAAATGCTCGAATGGCTCAGTTGGTAAGTGCAATATTGAGGATGCAAAGGTCGACCCTTGGTTTATACTGAACTAGCCAATTGTTTTTTTTTTAAAAAAGCACATATGTGGGGCCAACAAGCTCAGCTACAGCGACAACCACAGTCAAATAGCCTGATGTGCACACATGAAGAACGGCCACTTGGGCAAGGTAGTGGAGGGGGCTGAAGTCTGTGGGTTAGAATCAGAGAAAAATTACGACACAGAAGGAGGCCATTTCGGCCCATTGTGTCCGCGCCGGCCAACAAAGAGCTACCCAGCCTAATCCCACTTTCAAGCTCTTGGTCCGTAGCCCTGTAAGTTACGGCACTTCAAGTGCACATCCAAGTACTTTTTTAAATGTGATGAGGGTTTCTGCCTCTACCTCCCTTTCAGGCAGTGAGTCCCAGACCCCCACCACCCTCTGGGGGAAGAAATGTTTCCTCATCTCCCCTCTAAACCTTCTACCAATTACTTTAAACCTATGCCCCCTGGTTGTTGACCCCTCTGCTGAGGGAAATAGGTCCTTCCTATCCACTCTATTTAGGCCCCTCATAATTTTATACACTTCAATTAAATCTCCCCTCAGCCTCCTCTGTTCCAAGGAAAACAAACCCAGCTGACCCAATCTTTCCTCATAGCTAAAGTTTTGCAGTCCAGGCAACATCCTCATAAATCTTCTCTGCACCCTTTCTAGTGCAATCACATCCTTCCTGTAATGTGGTGACCAGAACTGCACGCAGTATAGAATAGTATAGTATTAGCGGTCCCTTGTATCGAGGATGACCTGGGCTTAATTTCAAAGTTTACAGATGGCTCGAAACTCAGAAATGAAGCAAACAGCAAGGAGGATAGTAACAGGTTTCAGGAGGACACATTGGTGAAATGGGCAGCACATGGTGGATGAAATTTAACACAAAGTTGTGCGAAGTGATACATTTTGGTTGAAAGAATGAGGAGAGGCGATATAAACGAAAGGGTCCAATTTTAAAGGCGTGCAGGAACAGAGAGACCCGGGGGTGTTTGTACACAAACCTTTGAACGTGACGAGGACCAGTTAAGAAGGCTGTTAAAAAAGCTTATGGGACCCTGGGCTTTATAAATAGAGCCATCGAGTACAAAAGCAAGGACGTTACGCTAAACCTTTATAAATCACTGGTTAGGCCCCAGCTGGAGTATTGTGTCCAATTCTGGGCACCGCACTTTAGGAAGGATGTCAAGGCCTTGGAGCGGGTGCAGAGGGGATTTACTGGAATGGTCCCAGGGATGGGGGACTTCAGTTACATGGTCTCCAGTCGTCTTGGTTAACCCTTGCCACTGGACCAAGACCAAGCTCTGAAAGCAGGGAGTGGTGGTGAATGGTTGTTTATCAGACTGGAGGGAGGTATACAGTGGGGTCCCCCAGGGGTCAGTATTGGGACCCCTGTTCCTTCTGCACACAATATTCAAGCTGTGGCCTAACTAATGTCGTATACAGTTCTAGCATAACTTCCCTACTCTTGCACTCTATGCCTCGGCTAATAAAGAAAAGCATTTCATATGCCTTTTTAACTACCTTATCGACCTGTCCTGCTACCTTTAAGAATCTGTGGACATACACTCCAAGGTCCCTCTGTTCCTCCACACCTCAGTATCCTCCCATTTATTTTGTATTCTCTTGTCCTGTTGCCCCTCCCAAAATATATTACCTCACACTTTTCCAGATTGAATTCTATTTGCCACTTTTCTGCCGAACTGACCAGTTCATCGATATCTTCCTGCAGTCTAGAGCTTTCCTCCTCACTGTCAACCACACGGCCAATTTTTGTATCATCTGCAAATTTCTTTATCATGCCCCCTACATTTAAGTCTAAATCATTAATATATACTACAAAAAGTAAGGGACCAAGTACTGAGCCCTATGAAACCCCACTGGAGACAGCCTTCCAGTCACAAAAACTTCCCTCAACCATTACCCTTTGCTTCTGGTCATTGAGCCAATTTTGGATCCCATGGGCTTTTACTTTTTTGATCAGCCTACCATGTGGAACGTTGTCAAAAGCCTTGCTAAAATCCATGTAAACTACATCAAACGCATTGCCCTCATCGACCCTCCTTGTTACCTCCTCAATCAAATTAGTCAGACACGACCTTCCCTTAACAAATCCATGCTGACTGTCCTTGATTAATCTGTGTCTTTCTAAATGAAGGTTTATACTGTCCCTCAGAATTGATTCCAGTAATTTGTCCACCACCGAGGTTGGACTAACTGGCCTGTAATTACTCGGTTTATCCCTTCCTCACTTTTTGAACAATGATACAACATTAGCAGTTCTCCAATCCTCTGGCATCACTCCTGTAGCCTGGGAGGATTGTAAAATGATGGTCAGAGCCTCCGCAATTCCCTCCCTTGTTTCTTTTAATAGCCTCGGATATATTTCATCTGGTCCTGGCGATTTATCTACTTTCAAGGATGCTAAACACGTTAATACTTCCTCTCTTACTATGTTTAACCCGTCCAATATTTCACGCTCTTCCTCCTGAATTTCAACGTCGACATCGTCCCCCTCTTTTGTGAAGACAGGCGCAAAGTATTCATTGAGTACCTTACCCACATCCGCCTCCTCCACACATCGATCAACATTTTGGTCCTTAATAGGCCCTATCTCAGCAGCAGAGGGATAAAAAAATCAGAAGCACTGCAGGCAGCCAAGAGGTGTAATACACACACTTACTACCCCACAGACTGACTGAATCCCTGACATTAGCTCAGGGAAAAAAAAGTACTTTATATTGAAAAATTACAAGCACGCACACACATACTGTGTGTTTAGTATTTTGCTTGCGTCTTTCTGCTTCTTTGTATCATTTTACTTGTATGAAATAATCTGGAACAGTTTAGCCTGCAACAAAAGAGCTCTAACATTGTGATATTTTTCTGTCATCCAGAAGATTGGTGATGTGGTGGGCACGTCATGTATTTTCCAGTAAACATTTCACCACAATTGAGGTTTATGCTTAGATCTGGGCTATGTAAACCCAAAAGCAATCGACAATACAGATGCAGGCTCGGTTCATAGGAAACTGCCTGCTTATAAAAATTATTGGCAAGGCAGTTACATGAGGAAACATGCAGAATAGTGACAATCAGTATTACTGAGCAAAGTTCCATTTGAGAGAAGATGGTAGCGTAGATGCAACACAGCAAGAATGTGAACTTACGCCAACATCACTGTCACTCAAATTGTGAGGGATCAAATTGATTGAAAACTCACGTCGTGTCAACAGGACATCATAACAAGCCACTGCACTGCTCGGTTCCACTTTAAAGCAGGTTTTGCTGGCGAACAGGTCGACGTTGATGTAAGTTTCATTCACTTTCTCCTTTAAGATGGACATCGCCGACTCCACAATCCAACTCCACACGCCTGGAGTTTCCAGCTCCATTTCATCGTCTACTTGCTTTATCTTAAATTTTTCAGAGCTGTTCACTCGGATCTGAAGAGATAAATAAAAGGAACAGCCAGCAATAGATCAGCAAACACATTTCCAACAGGACTATAGGTTACAGGTATTCCTTGTAGAATATTGTGTTCAGTTTTGGTCTCCTAATCTGAGGAAGGACGTTCTTGCTATTGAGGGAGTGCAGCGAAGGTTCACCAGACTGATTCCAGGGATGGCAGGACTGTCATATGAGGAGAGACTGGATCAACTGCGCCTTTATTCACTGGAGTTTAGAAGGATGAGAGGGGATCTCATAGAAACGTATAAGATTCTGACAGACTGGACAAGTTAGATGCGGGAAGAATGTTCCCGATATTGGGGAAGTCCAGAACCAGGGGACATAGTCTTAGGATAAGGGGTAGGCCATTTAGGACTGAGATGAGGAGAAACTTCTTCACTGAGAGTTGTTAACCTGTGGAATTCCCTGCCGCAGAGAGTTGCTGATGACAGTTCATTGGATATATTCAAGAGGGAGTTAGATATGGCCCTTACGGCTAAAGGGATCAAGGGGTATGGAGAGAAAGCAGTAAAGGGGTACTGAGGGAATGATCAGCCATGATCTTATTGAATAGTGGTGCAGGCTCGAAGGGCCCAATGGCCTACTCCTGCACCTATTTTCTATGTTTCTATGCGCACCAATAAAGGACAACACACCATTACTACAAGTGTGTACCATCTACAAGATGTACTGCAGCAACTCACCAAGGCTTCTTTGACAGCATCTCCCAAGCCCACGACCTCTACCCCCTAAAAGGACAAGGGCAGCAGGCGCATGGGAACACCACCACCTCCACGTTCCCCTCCCAGTCACACACCATCTTGTCTTGGAAATATATCGGCCGCTCCTTCATCGTCGCTGGGTCACAATCCTGGAACTCCCTCCCTAACAGCACTGTGGGAGCACCTTCACCACATGGACTGCAGCGGTTCAAGAAGGCAGCTCACCACCACCTTCTGATGGGCAATTAGGGATGGGCAATAAATGCCGGCCTTGCCAGCAACGCCCACACCCCGCGAATGAATTGTTTAAAAGTTAGTATTAAGCCAGATTTTACAGACAGCAGCTTTTGAAGACATGGATTTTAAGGTTTGTGAACAGTGAAATATTCTGTTGCACTCCATTGCTCAGAATTTCTAAATGTTTGAATAATTTCACTCAGATAAACCTTTGGGAGTTTACAGTTTGCCACGTGACCTTTCAAAATAGGAAAGATTCATGGAATATGGTACAAAAATAAAATTGGTTGAACATAAAGTGGGTGCTTGAAAATGAATAGATTGTGCAGAATGAGGGACCATACATTCAAAGCTCGTGTATGTAAATCATCGATGTGCACAAACAATAACTGCACACCAGCAAGTTCTCCTCCTGGCAGAGTCACAACTACTCCCAGCCCAACCTGGCATAATTGCAACCTCTCGGTGCCTCCCTCAGCCTATTCTCAGCACATACTCAACCTCACGCCACTTCCCCTACCCCATCCTGGTATAACCACGACTGCTCGCCACTTCCTCCCCACTGGTGCACCAGAATAATTAGCTTATCCGAACCCCACCCCCCTCCAAAGCGCAACTCTACAATACCCTACAGTGTCAGAACCCAAAAGCTGATGAATATTCATCATTTAAACAGATCAAAGTAATTAGTTGGTATTCTTTGCAATGTCAGTGGGTGAAAATTCAGCCTGGCTTAGCCCAGGACCTGAAAAATATCTTAAAATGAGGATCCACTTCTGGTGATTCAACTGGTCCATGGAACAACAACGCTATCAATCATGTGCTTTCCACAAACAATCTGCAATCTCCCACTACATAGTCTGCTTCTGAGGGTCTAACCCTGCTCAAGATTCCCCAAACTGGCAACTTGCTCAGTCTCGACCATCCGCTCGACTTGTCCTCCCTGAACTCTCCTCTTACCCCTGCCTCCACAGAGACATACTTCTTCCTCCAAACCCACACCAGGCCAGCCTCAGCACTGGGCCTCTAAAGGATTAGGTATTTTTTAATGGCTGAATATAGTAATCCTGGCCAGAATTACACAAGAATTAGGAACAGGAGTAGGCCATCTAGCCTCTCGAGCCTGCTCCGCCATTCAACAAGATCATGGCTGATCTGGCCGTGGACTCAGCTCCACTTACCCGCCCGCTCCCCATAACCCTTAATTCCCTTATTGGTTAAAAATCTATCTATCTGTGATTTGAATACATTCAATGAGCTAGCCTCAACTGCTTCCTTGGGCAGAGAATTCCACAGATTCACAACCTTCTGGGAGAAGAAATTCCTTCTCAACTCAGTTTTAAATTGGCTCCCCCGTATTTTGAGGCTGTGCCCCCTAGATCTAGTCTCCCCGACCAGTGGAAACAACCTCTCTGCCTCTATCTTGTCTATCCCTTTCATTATTTTAAATGTTTCTATAAGATCACCCCTCATCCTTCTGAACTCCAACGAGTAAAGACCCAATCTACTCAATCTATCATCATAAGGTAACTCCCTCATCTCCGGAATCAGCCTAGTGAAACGTCTCTGTACCCCCTCCAAAGCTAGTATATACTTCCTTAAGTAAGGTGACCAAAACTGCACGCAGTACTCCAGGTGCAGCCTCACCAATACCCTGTACAGTTGCAGAAGGACCTCCCTGCTTTTGTACTCCATCCCTCTCGCAATGAAGGCCAACATTCCATTCGCCTTCCTGATTACCTGCTGCACCTGCAAACTTGGAGTGCATCATCACGCCCGGCAACCAAATTTTAATTTGATTTTACGTTTTAAAGTTTAATTTGTTTTAATTGCCGGTGCTTTTAGTGTCCCCCTTCCCTTTTATAGGGGGCACTGGGGAAAAATTGTGATTTTAGTGCCCAAAAAAAAACACAAAAAAAAAGGAAAAAAAAGGGCCTTGTAAATGTCTGGTGTGTCACACCCAGGTAGGGTGGCACGGTTTAATGTCTTTGTTTTTGCAGATAAACTCCAAAAAGAGTTTCATGCACCCCCAGGTCCCTCTGCACCGCAGCATGTTGTAATTTCTCCCCATTCAAATAATATTCCCTTTTACTGTCCCCCCCCCCCTAAGGTGGATGACCTCACATTTTCCGGCATTGTATTCCATCTGCCAAACCTTAGCCCATTCGCTTAACCTATCTCAATCTCTTTGCAGCCTCTCTGTGTCCTCTACACAACCCGCTTTCCCACTAATCTTTGTGTCATCTGCAAATTTTGTTGCACTACTCTGTCCCCTCTTCCAGGTCATCTATGTATATTGTAAACAGTTGTGGTCCCAACACCGATCCCTGTGGCACACCACTAACCACCGATTTCCAACCCGAAAAGGACTCATTTATCCCGACTCTCTGCTGTTAGCCAGCCAATTCTCGATCCATGCTAATACATTTCCTCTGACTCCACGTACCTTTAGCTTCTGCAGTAACCTTTTGTGTGGCACCTTATTGAATGCCTTTTGGAAATCTAAATACACCACATCCATCGGTACACCTCTATCCATCATGCTCGGTATATCCTCAAAGAATTCCAGTAAATTAGTTAAACATGATTTCCCCTTCATGAATCCATGTTGCGTCTGCTTGATTGCACTATTCCTATCTAGATGTCCCGCTATTTCTTCCTTAATGATAGCTTCAAGCATTTTCCCCACTACAGATGTTAAACTAACCGGCCTATAGTTACCTGCCTTTAGTCTGCCCCCTTTTTTAAAAAAAAACAGAGGCGTTACATTAGCTGCTTTCCAATCCGCTGGTACCTCCCCAGAGTCCAGAGAATTTTGGTAGATTATAACAAATGCACCTGCTGTAACTTCCACCATCTCTTTTAATACCCTGGGATGCATTTCATCAGGACCAGGGGACTTGTCTACCTTGAGTCCCATTAGCCTGTCCAGCACTACCCCCCCTAGTGATATTGATTGTCTCAAGGTCCTCCCTTCCCACATTCCCGTGACCAGCAATTTTTGGCATGGTTTTTGTGTCTTCCACTGTGAAGACCGAAGCAAAATAATTGTTTACGGTCTCAGCCATTTCCACATTTCCCATTATTAAATCCCCCTTCTCATCTTTTAATGGACCAACATTTACTTTAGTCACTCTTTTCCGTTTTATATATCGGTAAAAGCTTTTACGATCTGTTTTTATGTTTTGCGCAAGTTTACTTTCGTAATCTATCTTTCCTTTCTTTATTGCTTTCTTAGTCATTCTTTGCGGTTGTTTAAAATTTTCCCAATCTTCTAGTTTCCCACTCACCTTGGCCACCTTATACGCTTTTTGGTTTTTAATTTGATACTCTCCTTTATTTCCTTGGTTATCCCTTCTCTTACCACCCTTCTTCACTGGAATATATTTTTGTTGAGCACTATGAAAGAACTCCTTAAAAGTCCTCCACTGTTCCTCAATTATGCCACCGTTTAGTCTGTGTTTCCAGTCTACTTTAGCCAACTCTGCCCTCATCCCACTGTAGTCCCCTTTGTTTAAGCATAGTACGCTCGTTTGAGACACTACTTCCTCACCCTCAATCTGTATTACAAATTCAACCATACTGTGATCACTCATTCCGAGAGGATCTTTTACTAGGAGATCGTTTATTATTCCTGTCTCATTACACAGGACCAGATCTAAGATAGCTTGCTCCCTTGTAGGTTCTATAACATACTGTTCTAAGAAATAATCGTATGCATTCTATGAATTCCTCCTCAAGGCTACCCTGTGCGATTTGATTTGACCAATCGATATGCAAGTTAAAATCCCCCATGATTACTGCTGTTCCTTCTTCACATGCCTCCATTATTTCCTTGATCATTGTCCGCCCCACCGTGAAGTTATTATTTGGGGGCCTATAAACTACGCCCACCAGTGACTTTTTCCCCTTACTATCTCTAATCTCCACCCACAATGATTCAACATTTTGTTCATTAGAGCCGATATCATCTCTCACAACTGCCCTGATATCATCCTTTATTAACAGAGCTACCCCACCTCCTTTTCCTTCTTGTCTATCTTTCCGAATTGTCAGATAGCCCTGTATGTTTAATTCCCAGTCTTGGCCACCCTGCAATCATGTTTCTGCAATGGCCACCAAATCATACCCATTTATAATGATTTGTGCCGTCAACTCATTTACTTTATTTCGAATGCTGCGTGCGTTTAGGTAGAGTGTTTTAATACTAGTTTTTAGTTTTGACCCCTCCTGCAGCCCCTTTATATTCATACATATTGTCCCTTCCTATCACCTTGTGGTTTACACTTACCCCAGTGCTACTCTGCTCTGTTGCCTCCTGCCTTTTGCATTCTTTCTTGGGATCCTGTTCATCTGAGCTCTCACCCACTAACTAGCTCAGAGCCCTCTCCTGGGTTCCGAATACTCCTCACATTGAGGCACCAAGCTTTCAGGCTTGCCTTTTTATTACACTTTGACCCTTTAGAATTTTGCTGTACAGTGGCCCTTTCTGTTTTTTGCCTTGGGTTTCTCTGCCCTCCACTTTTACTCATCTCCTTTCTGTCTTTTGCTTCTGTCTCCATTTTGTTTCCCTCTGTCTCCCTGCATTGGTTCCCATCCCCCTGCCCTATTAGTTTAACTCCTCCCCAACAGCACGAGATGATTGGGCAATTCCTCTGTCAATCACTGCTGAGCGAGTGACTGGGATTGATTTTATGCACAGAATTTGTATTCTGTAACGATTCTCCACTCACTGTATTTTGCGGGAGAAATAATCCTTCTCCATTTGGGAGACTCCGATTGCCGTAGTTTCGGTCATGAGTTTGGAGACTCTCCTGTCCCGTCCCACCTCCAACTCAGTGGCTGCCTGACACAGTGGTGTCGATATTCCCTGTTTTTTTTAAAATGCGAGAGTGGCTCACACATTCATTGGCCACCCCCAAAAGCAGACCAAGGTGGAGTCTCGGGTGCAGGAATGTTCCTGTGACTGCAACAATATCGACACTGACTCGGGCTCCCTAAGCTTGAAGAAGGTATTAAGAGCTCAAGTTTCGGCCTGAGTTGCTCCTATTTTTTTGGAGCAACTAGTTTAGAATGGAGCATCTTAGAAATTGCAATTCTCGACATTTAGTTTGCTCCAGTTCTAGTGAGTTAGAATAGTTCCATTTTAGAACAGATTTTATTTTCAAAAGAGGGCATGTCCAGCCACTTATACATGTTTTGCAAGTTTAGGCAGCGAAAACTTACTCCAAACTAACTTAGAGAGGGGAGAGAAAGAGAAAGAGAGGGGAGGGAGAGAAAGAGAAAGAGAAAGAGAGGGGAGGAGAGAAAGAGAAAGAGAAAGAGAGGGGAGGGAGAGAAAGAGAAAGAGAAAGAGAGGGGAGGGAGAGAAAGAGAAAGAGAAAGAGAGGGAGAGGGAGAAAGAGAAGAGGAGGGAGAGGAAAGAGAAAGAGAAAGAGAAAGAAAGAGAGGGGAGGGAGAGAAAGAGAAAGAGAAAGAGAGGGGAGGGAAGAAAGAGAAAGAGAAAGAGAAAGAGAGGGGAGGGAGAGAAAGAGAAAGAGAAAGAGAGGGGAGGGAGAGAAAGAGAAAGGGGAAGAAGAGGGAGGGAGAGAAAGAGAAAGAGAAAGAGAGGGGAGGGAGAGAAGAGAAAGAGAAAGAGAGGGGAGGGAGAAGAAGAGAAAGAGAAAGAGAGGGGAGGGAGAGAAAGAGAAAGAGAAAGAGAAAGGGGAGGGAGAGAGAAAGAGAAAGAGAGGGGAGGGAGAGAAAGAGAAAGAGAGGGGAGGGAGAGAAAGAGAAAGAGAGGGGAGGGAGAGAAAGAGAAAGAGAGGGGGAGGGAGAGAAAGAGAAAGAGAGGGGAGGAGAGAGAAAGAGAAAGAGAGGGGAGGGAGAGAAGAGAAAGAGAAAGAGAGGGGAGGGAGAGAAAGAGAAAGAGAGGGGAGGGAGAGAAAGAGAAAGAGAGGGGAGGGAGAGAAAGAGAAAGAGAGGGGAGGGAGAAAAGAGAAAAGAGAGGGGAGGGAGAGAAAGAGAAGAGGGGGGGAGAAGAAGAGAGGAAAGAGAAAAGAGAGGGGAGGAGAGAAAGAGAACGAGCCCCCCCTGGGGGAGGGAGAGA